>NC_020493.1:19131959-19141299 GCF_000184155.1 Fragaria vesca subsp. vesca | reverse complement strand
AAAAAACTTTACATTTTTGTCAGAANATTTATACAATCCTCGTGAACAGGAAGGGTAAACTTTGAGAGAAGTAGCTCTCCCTCTGCTACGATTAACAACGAACTTCACTAATGCAGTGTCAGAGATTCTCCTATCAGCTCCATATACCTGTGTGAACCTTTCCGGAAGGATTCATCATTGCCTTGTACCATGACTTGAACACAAAAAGGACATCCAATAGCAGTGATTCCACACCAACTCTTCCAAGCACATTTAACAAGTAGTCCACGTTTAAGTCCTCCCACATTCGTCGACCCTCCATCTACAAATTCAAAACAAAACTATCCGAGCAAGTCCAACAGATTCCTTAAATTGTTTGATTTTCTCTATTTTGGGGAATATGAGGTCATTTTTCACTCCAACAGCTTTCCTATCTCATTCTCTAAAATAAGGAAAGAGATGAAAGAAATGAAAGAGAAGCTTTGCTTCCCTATATTTACATATTCTTTAAAAATATTTAGGGAAAGAAGAATTGAATGTTGCACATTCTTCAAGGCTTAAAGATAAGAAAGAAAACATAATTTATTCTAAAAAAATAAATTTTTATATTTTTATACTTATTATTATATTGTAATAAATGAGGATTGTTATTATAATAATTTTTTATATTTTTATACTTATTATTATATTGTAATAAATGAGGATTGTTATTGTAATAAGTATTTGAATCTTTAAAATAAAGAAACTGTTGGATTTGGTATACAAAAATTTTAGAGATTTTGAGTTTTGCTTCCCTATTATGTAGAAAATATGAAGAAGCTCTTGGACTTGCTCTCAGCATGCATAATCATCAATCAATATATATAGAACCAAAAGAAAGAATATATATATATATATATATATATATATATATATAGCACCTTGTTCATTTCATGATAGAAGAGTGCGTTCTTGAATGCAGATGGAACTCTTTTTATATTAGAGTTGAAAACTAAAACAACTTTAACCTTCCATCTCCCAAAAACAGCTTTTTCGATGTACTCATGTTGATATTTGTGTGTGAGACTGTGCATCTCCTTTGGGAACAGAATCACCTTAAATATGCAGTGACATGCTTATGACCCTTCACTCCCCCAAGAAAATGTAAAAGAAAAAATTGATATTGAATTGGCTGTTAAATAAACCAGGTCAGTACTGTACTGTATAAGGAAGAACATTTCTGTAAATGTCACAAATTATAGATATTAGATAGTGAAAAATTAAAATTTGCATGGTTAATCATAGACTTGTAAATGGACCGGATCTTGATCCGAACCCGCTCCGGATCCGTGCTTTTTAAACGGGTTTGGATCGAAAATTAGACTCGTTGATCCGTTAAGGACCCGGACCCGGATCCGTTAATCCGTTTATTAAACGGATCGGATACAGATCGAGGTTGATCCGATCCGTTAAGGACCCGGATCCGTTTTAAAATAATGAAATAATATTTTTATAAATATAATATTATTGATAAATATTAAATAATATAATAATTATTTGGATAACATAAACGTCTAAATTACGTCTAAAGTATGATTATTTAATGAAGTTGAAGGTTACTGATGTCTATGTTCTTTTTATGCTCTTTGCTAAATACATTGGGGGTCTAGTATTTTGAATATATTAGTTTATTGTTAAAGAGTATTTTGGCCATGTAATTCAACTTTTGATGTAAACCTTTATTTTGTTATAATATTTCATTAGTGTTTTATCAAAATTTATGATAAAATTAAGAAATTATTATTTAAAATTTGAAAATATTTATTATTATAAACGGATCCGATTAACGGGTCGGGTATCTGTTAACCCGTTGGAGATCCGGATTTGGATCTAGCTATCAAAGATCCAACGGGTAACGGGTCGGATCCGGATCTAGGTCGATCCGCTCCAGATCCGGTCCATTTACAGGTCTAATTGATCATCAGTCTCTTCTTCCACAGAATCTTTTTAACAGACTAGCAAACTTTGCAAGATTCTGTATATATGTGCAGTCAGTCATTACTCATTACTACAGCATATGTTGATCTATTACTAGAGTTCATTCGTGACAGTGGTTCCTCCTTACTAAAAAGAGATATTGACAACTGCCACCATTCATGGGCCGCTGGAGTTTTACTGAAGTCATATTTTCTTTGGCTTAGTTCGCGAACTAGCTAGATTGACCTTGACATAACAGTAGAATACAGTTTACTTTGATGATGCTGGAGTTGAAATGAAGAGAGAGCTCAACTGCCAAGTGGTGGAGAAACTTTAGCATACAAACACGAAAATGAGGAAAATTTTGATATGTTTAAGTTGTCTGATAGTGTTGTATATAGGCAATTGCAAACTTGAGCTATAGCTTAAAGAATGGTGTAGTTTACATATATGGAATCCTTAATGAGAAACAAACTGGGGACAAAGATATCTTTATAAGTGAGTCAACATTCTGCAGTCTGCACCATCAATTGTTCTAATACTAACAATTTGCATGTGCCTAGAATTTTGAAGTTAGGGAGGAAGCTGAGAATTGCCATTGCCCTGTGTTAAGGAATGTAAGCATTATTCCCCTCTTAACAGAGAAAAGCTTGCAGTGAGCACCTATTTGTGACTAGTTTGAAGCTGCATTCAAAAGACAATGACTCCGAATGTTTCCAGTTGCCATCAAGTACAGTGAATTTGGACAATAACAACTGAATGTGAAGACATTTATATCCTGGCCAGAGGTCTCAACTCTCGACTCAACTATCAATTTAAATCCCACACCTCAGCGGGTACTTCATTCAAATGAGAGCAAGTTATCTACACTTGTGTCATGCCAAATCGTGTCGATCATACAACAATAGAGTGCACCTATTTATACTAGACTGCGCCATTCACCGGGCAGATCATCAGATAATTGTTGTTGACATGCTAGGGGTGAAAAAGACTCATCTGGCAGCATAAACTTGGCATTGAGTGTAGTATAGCTAATATGTAAATGACCCAAAAGCTATATCAAAGAATTATCCAGAAATTTTCCTACTTGTGTTAGTTGTGTATACTGATTCAGGCTTAATGTAGCACATTCTTAATTCTTCTCAGTACTAAAAGAAAAATATGCCACAGTTACCAGGAGAGATTATATACTGAAATAGCTAGAAGAGAGATGAGAGAATTACTCAAAAAACATAGTATAGGATTCTGTATTCTGCAGTTGATTTGGTAATGTACAGAACTGAGTACTGATGCACCAGCACTTTCAGTTTCCTTTCCTATATCATCATAACATTGAACCTGCTCTGCTCTATGAGAGAGAAATGATAAGAATCTTTAAAGTGAGAACAAATTGTAGCTTCCCCTTAAATCTTCCACCTACTGAACAACCACATTAAGCAGCTCAATTCTCATCATCTTCACCAGCTTCGTTGTCCTCTCCTCCATTGTCTTCAGGCAATGCTTCTCCAGTGTCTTCAAGGAATGGTTCCTCAGACCATGTTGCTTGGATACTCTCAACATTTGAAGGAAGAGATCCCATTCCTATCAGAGCTTCCATGGACTTTATTATAGAATCATCTTCTACCATGGTCCCTTGTCTAGCATGAAATCCAATATGGCTAGTAAGAGACCGAGGATTTGGAAACGTCTTGCCGCAAACTGTGCACGGATAAATCTCGGAAACAGACCAAGATGCACCACCCACTTGTCCACTCACATTGCTCATTACACCATCTTTGGCACCACACCCTGATCCAACTATTTTCACACCAGCATTGCTCTTAAAGGCACCATACAGAGATGCGTCCCCTTCTCCACTCCCAAATCCACCTACTGCAACACTAGACATACCACTCGCTGTAGAACCAAGACTACTCTTTGCATCATACTTAGCATCAGACCCACCCAACCTCATAAATTGATCCGGAGCCCCCCAAACTGAACTCATGTTCTTGGTTACTCTGCTTCCATCACCATTCTCATCATCTTGCACAGAATCCCTATTTCTTTTATCTCCAGGAATAGAACGAGAAGCACTACTTGATTTCTCTTTCTTGGATGAGGGGTTACCTTGCTCCTTCTGCATTGCGTTCTTCCCTACATTACTGAGCAGGTCTTCGGCACCAAACAGAGATTCTCCACTCCCACTACTCGCTACAGAACCATACACATAGTTATCCCCCCAAAGATTACTCTTTGCACCAACATACTTAGCACCAGACCCACCCAGACCCATATCTTGATCCACATCCGGATCCCTATTTCTTTTATCTCCAAAAACAGAACCAGAAGCACTACTTGATTTCTCTTTCTTGGATAAGGGGTTACCTTGCATTGGTTTCTTCTCTAGATAACGGAGCAGGTTTTTTGTCTTCTTATCTCCACCATCATCATCATTGTCTTCGTCTTTGTCTTCATCATGAGGATTCTTGGGAGGACTCGGATCTCTCTGTTTCTCATGTTCTTTGTCGCCCATGATTTCTTGATCTTCGTCTTCTTGGGGGTTTAAGCTTTTTGATGATCACGACTTCACGAGGAAGAAGAGGAAGAAGAGGAAGAAGAAGAAGCTCGGACCCAGAAAAGAAGAGGGCTTTCTTGATTGAAATTGATATGGGGTTTTACAGAGGGTTTATCAGGGCTGATTGATTCGCTGGAAAGTAAAACAAGAAGAAGAAAGAAAGAAAGAAAGAAGAAGAAGAAGAAGAAGCTAAACCCAGAAAGATGAGGGCTTTCTTGGTTGAAACTGATTTGGGGTTTTACAGAGGGTTTATGAAAGTTTGGGACTTGTTTTTGGAAACCAGAAATGAGAGAAATGAAAATTGTTGGCAAAATTTGGAGTAGGAGGGAATCGTCTCGGTTGAAGTAGGTGATATATATACACATATATGGTTTGGACCTGCTTCAATTGGACAAACGGGTTGGGCTCGTTTTGGTCCAAACTGTTTGTTGGATCCGGATTAATATGTGCGATCCAACAAGCTCTTAACTTCATAAATTCTATTTTTTCCCCTAAATCTCTATTGATCTCTATTAATAAAGCCAGAAGGCTGTTTTGACTTTGTCAACGGTTAAATTTTTAAACTACCTATAATGCCCTTGATTAGTTAAAACTTTAAAATATGTCATCTAACAAATGAAGGACAAATTAATAATTGCAAATGTTGGAAATAAGAAAAAATGAAAAACAGAAAGAAAGAAGCTTAAAACGTGGGAGGTGAGAGAGAAAAGTGGGGAGGGAAATCAAATTATTTTTTTTATTTTTATTTTTTAAGAATGGGAGGGAAATCAAACTTTGAGCATAACTGTAACAGTAAAAAAAAATTCACACACGCACATAGTGCGGGTCAAGATGCTAGTTACATGTTAGTTACATGTAAGAAAATTGAATAGAGAAGCCAAAAAAAACCTTGTATAGACTATATTTTGGTCCCCAAATTAATATGTGCGATCCAACACAAATATAATTGTATAAAGCCCTTTACTATTTAATCTAATTAAATAGTAAGGATGAGGTGTGGCTTGGTTAAGGAATTTAACCGACAAGTTCGAGGTTACGGGTTCAAACCTTATGACATATGTAAGATGTGTGAGTTATAATTTAATCTCTTCTGAAAAGTAGTTTAGGATGTGATTAGTTTGCGAAAATTAATGGAGTTGTACTTGAGATGACGAGATGTAGTAAGTGAGATTAGATGTGATTGCTAACCTTTTATTAGTCACGCTACTCGGTATTTATAGGCAAGATAAGCTTGAGCTAATTTCATGTTTAATGTTGTCGTAACATGCAAGTCAAGCGTTTGTGGGCTTATGATGTCTCCGTTAAATGATGTACTAATTTCAGTTTACCCCATCAACTTTTGGTCGATCATTATTTTAGTCATTCTTCTTTCAATTTCATCAAAAACACCTCTCAACTTCCAATTTTCATCAGCTGTGTCCAAACCTCTGTTCTCCATCTAATTCTTATGTTAAGTGATGACGTGGCATCAAGAAGAAAGTCAAATTCTGAAAAAAATAACATTTCTGACCATTTTTCCCCATATTGATACACATCTCCATACCCATTACAACCCCTTAATTAACCTTAGTGATTTTGGTGGGATTGAATGCAATTTGTCTATTTTGCCATTTTTCTGTGGGCTCAACGATTTCACAATTTGATTTTCTTCTTAATACAAGTTGTTTTGGCCACAATCCTCAGCAGGGAGAGAGAGACAGTAGCAGTCAATGCTTCTAGGGATGCGGGGCGTGCCACCGCGCGAACGCGGGATGTAGTAGAGTTGTTGTTGTAGTGCGCTAACCTGTACTTCTAATCAAACTAAAGCAGGGCTCCGGTGCCACCTCGCGGACGAGGAATTACAGTAGCTTCTTCACCACCAATATCGATACTCGCGATTGTAGCGAGCAGAGCAACCAAAGGAAAGGAAAACGAGAACGCAAGGGAGGTCCGGGGAGCTTGAAAAGTAAAGGGTGCAATGACTCCGGGAAGCCTGGAATGTAAAGAGACAGAGCTCCGGGGAGCTTGAAAGGAAAAGAGTTGCTAAAGCGAGATGCTTTAGCGTCTAGATTCGACTAGGTCGATAGTTGTATTATTGTATTTTTGTTAAATTGTTCAGTTGTGTTGTAGTCAGCTAAACCAAATCCTTGAACTCTTATATAGAGCTATTTAGGGCCACATGTATTGACCCAAAACATGTCAAAGACTTGTAGAAGTCTTCAACGATAAATGTGGTGTAGGCGATGTAAATCACTTCGTGGTCGTCGCTTTGTTCTAAACAGTAGAGTTCGCCTAAAACACTTCTTGGACGTATGCTCCTTCTAAGCACTGTATGAGTGCCTTTTGAATACTAGAAGTCTGGACGTGTATCAGAAGTCTGGACGTGCATGCAAAATAGATAGATACAACTAGCATGTATATCTCCTTAATCAAACAAAACTAGAAGTGATCGTATGCTTCACGTCTCTATTTCAAACATGATTGCACTCCCGTCCAAATCCATCTTAATCATACATCTCCTTAATCATATAGAAGTAGGAATGATCATATGCTTCTCTTCCATGCATGCTCACGTACCGGCTCGATCATGCAATTAAACACCGTTCCTTTCTTTATTCAAGGGGACGGCGGGATGCTGGCGAGATTCCTTTGAGATGCCATTGAGATGCTTATGTGATTAAAGGACCACAAGCCATGCACGTGCTCTTGAATATACAAGTTGGGGTGCGATGCTAAGTCGAGGCGAGGTGTTCCCCCAGCAATTAAACTCCTCTTGTATGCAAAGTCCGTTATGCGGAGTCCGTTAGTACTCGAACTATCCAGCTCGCATGACTTCCTGGCGGGTCATTACTTGTAAACCAATTATTTCGGGCTCGTCGGTATAACGTGGACCATGAATTTAACTAATATTCACTTAGACAATTATTGTCTAGTAAAATATTAATTCTGGGTGTAAGCACAAGTCATTACATCACGAGGGAATTTGATGAAAAACGTATGTTTGGACACGGCTGATGAAAATTAAAAGCTGAGGGGTGTTTTTGATGAAATTGAAAGAAAATGGACTAACATGATGATCGACCTAAAGTTGATAGGTGTAAACTGAAATTAGTCCTTAAATGATCTAGATAGAGTGCCTCATATATCTTGATTATGTTCATGAGATTGACTAGTTCGTCCTTCACCTGATTTTATCTTCAAATGTTTTTGTCCTCAAGGAGATTTCTTGCCAAAATAGGCTTTGCCCCTTGAACTTATATCAGAGTGGAAATTTGTTTTACTGTCACATTTTATTATGTATTATAGATAAATCTAACCAAAAACTTATAACTTTCCACTACCAGGACAAGCACTTTAGCCGACGAAAAATTTTCGTCGGCCTGTTAGCTTAATTCGTCGGCTAAGATCTTAGCCGACGAGCCATCGTCGAATAAGATTTCGTCGGGAAAAGGTCGTCTGTGATGACTTTAGCCGACGAAAAAAAAAATTTCGTCGGCTATAGTCCCGCAGTTTAGCCGACGAAAAACATGTCGTCGGTTTTTTTCCCAGACTTTAGCCGACGAAACAATTAAGATATTCGTCGGCTAAAGTCTGTAATAAAATTTTTTTCCCAGACTATAGCCGACGAAATATAGTATGTTTCGTCGACTAAACCTTATAAAAAAATCTTAAAAATAACTATAGCCGACGAAATATAGTTTAAATATCGGCTAAACCTTTAAATATCGTCGGGTAAAGTTGCTAGGTTTTTGAAAAAAAAAACTGCAGAAACTTTCGGCCACCTCCAATCACCACCAAAATTTGACAGAATCTTCTTCTCAACATTTCGAACAACTTTCTAGAAGAAGTCGAAGCCCAATTCTAAGCCTAAATACGTCAATTGAATCAAAATATAAAAATCCCCAATTTTAAACCCTAAAAACTTCAAATCTTCGATTCTCCTCACACACACCGAATCGAGCTACCAAATTCTAGGGGAATGTAGTACTAATCAAACTCAACTTATCCATATATAGAACTCACCAAATGGTGACCTGAGGAAGGAGAAATTCGATCGACACCGAATCCGAACCGGCGGAGTTTTGGAGCTCGATTTATCTCTCACGGCGGCGCCACTCGATGCACCACCTATCCAGCAATGAAGTAGAGACGACGGCGAAGCTTTTGGGACAAGTGTGACGGTCTCTGGTGGCTTGACGGCGGAGCTAAGCCGAGAAGAAAATCTGGCAGGCGAAATAGACTTCTTACCATCCACCTTCGGTAATATAAAGAACTTTAGCCGACGAAATTCTTTATTTTCGTCGGCTAAACTCTTTTGAAAATTTTAGTTGCCCGCCAAAAAATTTTGGTTGAAAATTTTGAAAATTTTTGACTTTAGCCGATGACTTTTCATATATTTTCGTCGGCTAAAGTCCTTTGAAAATTTTCCTCCAAATTTGGTTTACCGCCCAAAAATTTTTGACCTTAGCCGACGACTTTTTTAATATCTCGTCGGCTAAAGTCTATAAATTCACAAAAACGCTCATATCTCCCTCTATATTACGTAGTTTGGTCAAACCTTCCACACGAAAAACTTTCACGTAGATAAGACGCAACTGCCTATATAAAAATTTTGAGACATTTGCATTCCGACGATAGGGCTCCCCATAGGGAATAATAACGGTAAATAGGGTTGACCGCTACTATCGGCACCGAGACTTTACCCGATTTACGTGATTTTTGAACCATAGCCGTATTTCACCATTCTGAACACATCTTATTTCACGAGATTTTTGATAATTTTGCTTCCTATATAGAGTTGGTTCACAAAGTTGTATAACCTACTAAACAAGTTATACAACATTAGTAGACACGTTGTGATTCCGATGA
>NC_020493.1:19130099-19131642 GCF_000184155.1 Fragaria vesca subsp. vesca | reverse complement strand
CCGTTTGATATGATCATTATGACGAAAGATGTCTAATGGTAAAAAAATTCAACTGGATTCGACAACGTTAAGGGCTCGATCGAAACTGTCAACTCTAATCGGAAATAAAAAAACTGCATTTTGAAGCCCTAAACGGACTCGGATGGCCAAAAAGGCCCTTACATCATGGCATTAGCATGAGTTTGACTCATAGGGCTGTTACGCTTTCGGAAAGGTATCACAATAGTCAATCAGATACCAAAAACCAAATCTGCAGCATAGTGAATAATAAGGGTAAATTGCATTGACCGCAACTATCGGCACCGAGACTTTACTGGAATACCGTGATTTTTGAACCGTAGACATATTTCACCATTCTGGTCATATCTTATTTCACGACTTTTTTGCGTTTGAAGGTTCTACGTATAGTTTTTTTTTCCCAGATGAGTTGTTGTCCAGATCTGCATAAGGCACTTTAGCCGACGAAATTATATTTTTCGTCGGCTAAACTTTTAAAAATTTCGTCGGCTAAAGTTCACAGGCTATAGCCGACGAAAAAAATTATTCAGACGATGAAATTTTAATTTCGTCGGCTAAAGTTGACCATAGCCGACGAAAATTTTTAATTAGCCGACGAAGGGAAATTTTAGCCGACGAAAAAATAATTCGTCGGCCTGGTTTTTTTATTTTCGTCGGCTAATGTCTTTCTTCTGGTAGTGTTCACTATTACCAATTTATTATATGAGCATATCCCGATTGATGCATGAGTTTAAGGGGCCTAATTTTATTATCTATACGTAGTTTTTGAGTACCTTGAGGGTCTGTTTAGATGAGGGGAAAAAGTGTGGAATTTAAATAAAAATGAGGATTTCACGATTTCTCTTTTTAAAATATAGCGTTTGGCATAGTCTGTGGGAAAAGAATCGTGAAAATTGGAGGCCAAAATTTCTGACTTCGATTCCTCCTAAATTAGGTGTCATTCTTCAATTTCATCCAACCAAGAACTCTTCTGATCCTAGAACGCCCAAAGCTTGCTACAAAACTCATCTCTCACCTCAAATTTGTATAAATCTGCATAGTCTTCCCAACTAATGTCACAGTTTTCATTGTCTCTACATCTATAAACCTTTCTTCTTTGGTGATGCCTTATTACTTTTTGAAAGTGACTTATTTGCCAGCGACTCCACACCTAGTGCATCCTTCTCCTTTGTCATGTTTATTGAACCACAACAGTGTCCTTTATGCCTTTGCTGATACGAAAATTCTTCCCTCCATAAAGTGAGGGTTCATTGTCTGAGGTGGCACCAAGATAGCCACAAGTTTTAGTTAATTTTGATGTTTGACTAACTTGAGTTTCTCTCCGTTAACGATATGGGTTTTGTTTCTCTTTCTCCCTTCTGCTACACACCAGTGTCATGTTTATTAAACCGTAATGGGAATGACTCCATTTCCCCTTCAAAATGTGTGTTTACCAACCAAAGGGGGAATGAAAATTGTGTAGGACCCACAAAAAACCAAGGAATGAATCCCCCATTTTCATTTCGGCGGGGGGGGGGGGGGGGGG
>NC_020493.1:19110053-19130079 GCF_000184155.1 Fragaria vesca subsp. vesca | reverse complement strand
GGGGGGGGTGAATAAGTATTGATTCTTGGTCATGGAGGAATCAATTTTACAATCCCAAATTGTCCTCATGATTTACTGATATTCCAAAATTACCCATATGAAAACCCTACCCATATTAAACTATCTTGACTCATATGTAGGGATGTTTTTGTAATTAACCTTATCATGATTTTTGATTCCTACATTTTAGCAAACATATGAATGGGAATCAACCCAAGTAGTATCTCCGATTTCAGATAACAAGTAAACAAAAGAATGGGAATGACTCCTCCTATCTTCCATTCCTTCTCTCTCCTATTCCTCCTCAAATTGAATCCTCCATCCCATAACCTATACCATAATCACGATGAAGCCATTGCACCTTCATTCTATGTTCTTATCTTTCGTCTTCAGTTTACATCCAAAAACATTTCGTCTTATAACATTTTCCTCAAAAGTAAAGTAACTCAGAACCTCAAAGCTTTCATTCAACAAATCAATGAAGGTCATAACCAAAACCAACACTTTGCCAAACTTATCTTTACCTCTAGCCTCAGATTCCAATATCAGTATCATACCAATCCCTTCAAATGCATAAACAGCCCCACACCATGATCATGGAAGAAAACCGAAAACCCCCAAATCCGGACAGAAAAATCATCACAACCCATTGGGTTTTTCATTCTTCCCACTTCTTGATATGATCTTAGAGACATGGAGATCAAATCGGGATCACTCACGATTTTTGGTTTTTGGATTACTCACTCCTGAATTGATCAAATCTGATCTTAATCTTATTTGTTTTTTTCTTTTCTTCTCCCACTAACAGGGGCGTGAGAGTTTTTTTCTTCTCTGTTAACTAAACTGTTGGTGAAGCTTCACTTGGTGGATGGAAGAACTTCCGTCACTGATAACCTAGGACCCTTTCCTCAACTGAAGAGCTCGATGTTTAGGTGCAATTTGTGGCTAATGTATAGTTAACCAAACCCTCGTCGCTCCAAGACTTGTTCTGAACTACAAACAACACAGTAGGGCCAACCTCTGCTCTTGTCAAGCTTCGTGCTTATTCCTTCCTACCAGAGAGGTTAGAGCCCTCTAAAGTGATAATTTAAACAACGTCTGAAAATGGTAATTTGTAATACCAAACAAGTAACAAAACCAAACTTATTGCACCTCCCATACAAATTATCAAAGAAAATATGTAGATCGACATCAACTCCATCATCAAGTGTGAAACAACGATGGAAAATTATTTCACCTCATTTTGATTCTTTATGTTTCAAACTCCACTAGGTTTTTTTTGCACAAATCTTCCTAACGCAACACCCATACTACGAACACACCACTCGAAGTGAAAGTTTGATGGCACTCCTTGCACCTTAATCCAAAGGCCAGCAACGTCCCTTGACGTCCTTCACCCTCCCGAGACCAACATATGGTGCAAGCACCAATGGTACGAGGGATCTATTAAGGGCGCCCTATCGAAACCATTGACCACCACGAAGGACGGCCACAATATGAGGGATATGTTAAAGAAAACCATATGACTGATCATATGGTACAAGCGGGTACGGCCACCATGTTCTTGAACCTAGCTAATACCAGCCATTAAGACGCTAAGAACTTTGAAACATTTCCATGAACGATCTTTTATTGAAAGCTCGAGGTTTCAATTACTTCCCAACCAAATAGGATTGGATACATTTCCATACAAGTGCACAACGATGTTTACCGTTAAGGATATACTTAAGGGAGAGAAATTAGCATACTATTGTTACAATTCACACATATATTATTGTCAAAAATGACCGTGTCATAGACAATCCAAAAGATGAAAAATATAGACAGTTTTGTAATCAACACTGCGTGCAAATCTCATCATTTTTATAAACAGAAAAGACGATGCCCGAACAGTGATTCAGACTTTTCAAACTGAATAACGGGCATTCCAAAGAAAAGAAATACATAAAAGGTCGCCGGGTCAGACCAACCCACCCAAAAACCCAGAATCATTCAAGACACTCGCGCCCGTCTCCTAAATCTTCCGCCCCCACCGGCGACTTTTCCGGCCACGAAGATCACACCACTCTCTTCCGACAAGTCAAGCTCTGAGCTTTCCCGGCCAAAATCCAAGGTATAAAGTTTCTCTACACTTGACGGCCTTTCTTTCGGGCATAAATTTGCATACGCTTTCTGAATTTTGGTTATCAGTGAATTGCGCCACCGCCGTTCGCCGTGATCGGCGGTCTGTGCGGCCATTTTTGGGTCTTTATGAAACCTTATTAGGATACACACAAGTTAACCTAACATGAATAACAAACGGAATTTGGTGAGAAATGTAAAGGTTGGTGTTTGTTCTAGTGGTGTTGATGAGTGTAGGAAGAAAATGATTCAAGTATGAAGATTATTAGGGATGGGGAAGGTTTTCGTGACAGTTGTGTGTATCGTTGAGGACTGATCGCCATTAGGATGCATTCACATTAAGTTAATTGAAAGTTATTGAGTTGAAATTAATCACAAGACTGATCTTTTTAGGTGAGACGGTGGAGCCCTCTTCCGGTGACGATCCTGGGAAGGATCGTGTGTAGTTCCTAGCTGCCATATTCACAGTGAGTTCATGCTTTTTCTTTCTCAAATGTTTATGATTGTCGTTTGTGTAAATTTCAGTGAACATCTTTTACATAGTTCACGAGTTTGACAAGAGTTAAGTGATATCTTTCGATGCTTTTACAAGGCTTTGTTATGATACGTTTGTTTGGAAAGATAATTGGAATAGCAGGTGTTAAAAGTTTGTTGTTAATGTGTTCATGATTTCTGGTTTATCATGATATTTCCGGGATGAGAATGTTGATGGCATGCTCTTTGATTTGATTCTAAGTTTGAACTTTTGTAAGTGGAGATGGGATGGTTTATTGGAATTTCGCAAGTTCTTGGGCTGTCTATATTAGGGGTTATTATGTCGAACATTCAGTAGAATCTTTTAACATGGACCTCACATGATCTTCATGGATTCCAATTGGGATTCGGGAACAGTCCTTGAAACCCTAATTCTTCTGCACAAGCTAATACTCTTTCACTTATCCTGATTACATTCAGAGGTTGAAAGGCATCATGGAAACTATGTCGTTGGATTTCCTCGTGCCGTCCTTGTGGGAGATCAAGGTTACTGTTGCTGCCTCCATCTATGTGATCTTTGCTTACTGGTTATTCACGTACAGAGGCCGTGGAGATGGCTACAGTGATCGCTCACTTGCTGACAATTCTGGTGAATCTGGGGATGCCATAGAGGAGAAGGTCAATTTTCTAATTTGAATTTTTGGTTTTGTTTTAATTTGAATGTTCTACATGAATATCTTTTTTGGTGTCAGAGTGTTTTTCTGAACTTTGTAACTTTGATATGATTGTTGCTTCATATCGGAAGTTTTTTGTTTTATTATAAAGATGGAGTCATTTCAGTTGTTTGAACTGACTTCCATGAGGGTTTTGTTTTTTTTTTTTTCAAATGAAATTTTAATGAGTGTTTAATTTTTAAGTTTAACTTCTGACTTTACATTTGATTGGGAATAAAATTGTTTTATTTTTCAGAAACGCGGAATATAGTTGTTTTTTATCAGTGGACCACAAATTGTACTTTCCAGAACCATAAATACAGTGTAGTTGCTCATGATGATTTATTATGAAGTCAAAACCAGTTAATGGATTTAAGACAACTCTTCTAGGAATGCGTACCCTCATTTGCATTATTCAGGGAGAGTCAAAACCAATATAAATTACAAAATGCGTTATTACAAAGTGGTCAACCCATTCTTGGGCCTTTTTAAAAGGAAAGAAAGAGAACCTTAATTTCAGTTATTTTGTTTCTGTAGGTTGTTGTTGAGTTTCATATACTGATGATCCCTTGGGGGTTCCAACCCTTAAGGCAATCCAATGATCCAAAAAGTAATTACACTCAATAACTATCTGATCTTTTTAATATGATCAAGTTTACAGATCATCTCAATCTCTTAATACACACTGAAATGGTAGTGATGATAAATATTTAAATGATTAGAGATAGTTTCTCTTATGTTTTAGAGATTGTTCATTATAGGCTATTTTGTTGGGCTTGAATGCTATTGTCTCTTTTTTCTCTTTGTCCTTTTATTCACGTTTTGCTTTTCAGATGTTTTCTTACCTGTATCTTAAAAAGGAAAAAAGATGTTCTCTTACCTGTTATAATAATATTTAGTTAATCAATGGACACCCTGTCCCCTACTTTGTATTTGTCATCCTATACATAAATATAAGATGGTCAATGTGTGTGTGTGTGTGTCTCTGTGACAAGTGCGTGAATGATGTTTGATTTTCTTGATTTTTGTAATTCTTAAATATCTCCATAAAACTGACTGTTCAGATCATTGGTACACATTGTTTTGCCCCATCAATTTAATCTCTTTGGCTTCTTATCATAAGGATCCCTGTTAAGAAGGGTTTGCATTTGGAATAGCCTCTTAAGAGGGTTCTCATCTGATAAGAAAGCAAGAGATCTATTGTGGACCTGACCCTCATTGAACTCCAATAATCTGACTGATCCACTTTAAGTCTTTGTTTGGGGATCACCCTTACTATAGTTATACTTCTTAGTGTAGTTAATAAAATCTGGGGTTAAAACATCAGAACTATATCAAAAAGATGGACACCTGTCTCAAACCCTATGCTAGTTATAAAGTCAAAATGTTTTGAAACTTAATTGGTTTTCAAAGCCAAAATTGGTGTGCTGGCTTTCTGAAGTGTATAATTCTGGTATTTACTCACACTTTTTGGATATCATTGATGTTGCATGATGCATTTGCTAATAAGCCTCCATTCATGGAGTAATTTTTAACTTCTCTGACATGGAATTTGCATTTATTTTGTAGATCGGCGTGTTGAAAGGGGATGCGCAAAACAATTCTGCATATTTAATCAAGGTATAAGATGATGGACTATTGTATTTTTATTTGAATCAGTGAAGACAAAAATAAAGAGCTGTTTTTGTTTTTGCTTTATTTATAACTCGGTTGCTTTTGGCTTAATGTTTTGGATGTTCCTGCCTTTATTATTACTAACAAGTTAATGAGATGGCCAAAAACCATGTTTGTATCAGAAAGAAGATTATGAAATGCTCTTTTACTAATGTGATGGTGCCTGCTTGTAATGCTTTGCAGGTTGAGCTGTTAGCTGCTAAGAATCTTATTGGTGCAAACTTAAATGGCACGTCAGATCCATATGCCATCATCACTTGTGGAACAGAAAAGCGATTCAGGTTACCCAATTTTGGTTCTTATAGTTTGCCACTTTATATTTTAATGAGTGGAAGCGATTTTCATACTCCCTTTATACACTTACACTTCCGTTTCAAGCACTTACCAATAACATTATGCCATACACTAAGGCTTTTATCAAAGGGGAGTGCAAAGATCACTGCAATAATGAACTTAGTAGGTATATGTGAGTTTGTTTATGTGTATCTTCCATTTCATTAGAAGGCTAAAGCACTATTGTTGCTGGTGCAGTTCAATGGTCCCTGGTTCAAGAAATCCCATGTGGGGAGAGGAGTTTAATTTTTCTGTTGATGAGCTTCCTGTCCAGGTAGCCATCATGCTTTATAGCACTTTCATGTTTGCACTGTCATTATGAGTTCAATAAAGAACTGAATGTTTATACCAGTACTTTTGATGGCATCAAGTTTTGATTGATTAAGTAGGCTTCTCCTGAAATGTAAACTACGTTTCATTTAATTAAAGGCAGTCTAGTCTAAATTATTTCATGCTCATGAGAGGGTCCCTTGTCAATATATTTGTTGTATACCTTATAACAAAGCATCTACTATATATATTTTTTCTTAAATGATTTTTTGATAACAGTATTCAATTCACTGTCCACATATTGTCATTGTTTAAATTTAATTAATTGCGAGGAATTGACTAATTTTCTGGAGATACACCAATGCCTTTTGTGTTTCCCTTTTATAGTTTATTTCTACTTATCATGTTCACAATGTTTTCCTGTCCTATTTGATATTTGGTAAGCTCTGATTGTTGATGTTTTTGTCAATTCCATTGTCTTGCATTTCCAAGTTGCAGGGTAAGATGGATTGGGTATTCATCTCCCTAGTTAGAATTAAGATTGTAACAAGTACATCCACAGTCTGTTATGATAATGTTAGTAAACACAAAGTTAACATTTGTTCTTAGTCTTTTATAAATGTTTACTTTTTACAAGTTCTACAAATTCAATATCAAGGAAGAAAGTCTTATTTTCTTAACTGATTATTGACCTGAAGTTTTAAACTGATGTATCTACCAATTGCCAAAAATAAGTGATGTATTTTCCTATTGGCCTAGCAGATTAATGTGACAATATATGACTGGGATATTATCTGGAAAAGCGCAGTTCTTGGTTCAGTCACTGTTCCAGTCGAAAGTGAGGGTCAAACAGGTGCATTGTGGTATACATTAAATAGCCCATCGGGTCAGGTAACTCTCTACTAGATGTCTAGACCTTTTTTGATTCATATTCTTTTTTTGCCCAATTATATTAGTGCTCTTTATGCTTGTCAGGTTTGTCTCCATATAAAAACAATAAGACTTCCCATAACTTCTCCAAGGTAGCCTTTCTCATTTTTATTTCCAACATGTTCTTTCAGCTTATCTCAACAGCCATTTATTTTATTTGTGTAATTCAGAAGTAGAACTTTACTGGTGATGTGTGTTTCTTAATCATGCCCGGAAGTGCATATACTTTCTGAGTTTTATTTTAATGTTTGTATGCTATGAAAGTTTTGATTTCAAAATTGCTTTCATTTTCCATTTACTGCACCAAGTAGGACTACAAGTTCTACATTTCCATAAGCAGCCCATAGTTGGCATAATTCTCCGGTTTTCTCCAATTAAGCTTTCTAGACCCATGAACAAAAGCATATTATTGATGTTACTGTCGATAATGATGACTTTTAAAGGAGTGAAACCACACAAAATTTTACACTCCATACTCCTTTCCTTTCTTAGTACTTCAATATTGTTAGTGTTACTGTTTTTTAAAGGAGTGAAACCACACAAAATTTTACACTCCATACTCCTTTCCTTTCTTAGTACTTCAATATTGTTAGTGTTACTGTTTTTAATTAAGGGCATCATTTTTATTTATATTAGAGAATATTATTATGTCTTATTACCTTGAAATCAGTGGTAGGGTTGTGAATGGTTATGCTGGAGCTAATGGTCCTCGAAGAAGGATACCTTCGGATAAAGAAGGACCCACAGTTGTTCATCAAAAGCCAGGGCCCCTTCAAACCATATTTGATCTACTTCCAGATGAGGTGACTGGGTTGAATTTTTGTTTATGTTAATATGTGGAGCTCTTAATGAGAATGTCTAATGTTTGTACATTTGTGTAGCTCATTTATCCATTAATTACATTCTATATTTAGGATAATTGTACTATGTGTTTGACTGTTTCAGCTTGCGGAAAATAGTTACTCATGTGCACTTGAGAGGTCATTCTTGTATCATGGGCGTATGTATGTATCTGCATGGCACATTTGCTTCCACTCTAATGTGTTCTCTAAGCAAATGAAGGTCAGACAATCATGCTTTTTTTATGATGCTTGAAATAAACTTGTAATGTTTGATCATGCTATTAGTTTTGTTTAACGCTGTTTTACTTCTAAAGAACGCTTGACCTTAATAAACATCTGTAAACAATTTACATATTATATTTATTCTTCCATGGTATAGAAACTTTGTTGAGTTACCAGGGAGATTGATTACCTAATTACAGAAGCAAAGGAAAGGAAAATACTTGTGCAATAATTTGTTAGCCATCTTATAAATACTGGTACAGAACTATGAACAATTGATATATACTTCTTTATGATAGTTGAATAGTTGGAGTTGTTACATCTTGGTCCTCACTAAGTTTTTTACTTTATTTTGTTTTATATATATTTTTAATTTATAGATCTCTATGATGGGATTATATCAGCTGTGAGCTACTTTACAAATCAATAAATCTACCTTTCTGGTTTAGATGTGGGTGTAACTCTTGTATAGTTTAGGTTTCCAAATTGCTTTTATCTCTCTTTAGGTGTGAGAATGTCCATGTCACCATTGACAGATATTATGCTCAATATATAATTCATTAATGGAAAGTACTTACCAAGATCTAATGACCATGCCTGATCCCTGGCAGAGACCCTAAGGCCCAGGTAGCTTTTTTGAAGAAGAATAAAATACTGCATGATTTGAATGTACCCTGACCCATCAAGCTAATAACCGATCCTCATTCTACTATTTCACGTGAGTTTAGTCCACTAAGCCTACTTAGCAGTCATATTTACACATTCATGGTTATGCCCTTGCACACAATGAATACATAATTAAAAAGTGTGGATATAGATGGTACTGGAAACTGAGATATGATTTATGTTGCATACATCTTATGAATTTCATCAAGATTATGTATAGATCAGGCAAAAACTTTCCTTGATATGAGAACTGAAATCTTGTTGCATAAAAATGTAATTACATTTCTGCTTCTAATTTGAACGACGTAACTATATTCATCATTGGTATTGTTCTCCACAAATGATATATTCAAACCTGTAAACTTTTTGAAAAGACATTGAACTCATGTAGAATCGCAGGTAGGCAAATTTAAAGTTGTCTGAAAGAAGGAACATGCTCATACTTTTCTGATTTCTTAACGGCTTATGTAATATGGTTCATGCTTTGCTTCTTGGACAACTTTTAAAAGGTAAAAAGATAGAATAGCATGAAACTAAAATAGCATGTTTCAGCAAACTGACTCCACACAAACCATTTTTTTTTTTTTGTAGACTATGTTTCTTTGTTATCTTGACTTGGGAATCAAATAATATGTAAATGCATGTCATTGGATTGATATTGGTTTTTTTGTGGATATATGGAAAACCTCTAAGTTGATGCAGATTCTTGTTTTTGATATACTGACTTTATGTGTTAAGTAAAATAATAACTGAGTACTTATTTACTTTTGACAGGTGCTCATACCAGTTGGTGATATTGATGAGGTGCTCTCTCTCTCTCTCTCTCTCTCTCTCTCATATTGAGATCCCATTTTTGAATGATTTTTAATGCTTAATCCTGTGGATCTTTTGGTTTATTAAGATTCGGAGAACTCAGCATGCATTCATTAATCCTGCTGTAACAATTATACTCCGCATGGGTGCTGGTGGGCATGGTGTACCTCCTTTGGGGAGTCCTGATGGTCAGTAATTTGGTTGTTTTACTTGTTCATAGGATTTCCATATGAGTGGTTATCTCATCGTATCTATTTTTGTTTTTCTTTTTCCTCGTAGCAAGAGTATCTCAGGGTATGGCAGGGGAAAAGTAACATTTTTCTTTTGGGGGTATGGTTATATAGAACAGTCCTGATTGTGGGAGCTGGACTCTGAATAGTATCAATGAACAATTTTTAAGAATAGGGAAGTAGAGTAGGATAAATAATTGTCTAGCATATTAAAAAGTAGGCTTTCTGATACAAATTGCTGGTGGTTGGGAAGTCTGGTGGATGATTGGAAAGGTCAAATTGTTATAAGAGAAGATGAAGATGAGTTGCACCTGTGTTGCCATTGCCATCTACCGTCAAATTAAGGTCCCATTAATATTTGATCAGACTTTGTGTGGATATTCCGTGGCTCTACATTAGGAGGAGCCTCATGGAAGCTAAGATCTGCCTCTTCTGTTTTACTTTTCTATGGATTAAAACGGTATAGTAGTCCTAACTAATATTTCGGAGGTGGAGGCGTAATGCCATCAGTTCCTGGTTGGCATTCTCGGTGATGCTTGGGCGATGGTGGCTTAAATAGCTGATGATAGTTGGGTTTAAAGTTTGAGAAGCTGAAACTGATTTTGGGTTAGTGTTTTTTTATTTGTCTTCAAGGACATAATAGCTGTCCGTGTGCTCTACTTCACTATGTCATCTCCCCGACAACTTTTGAACAAAATTAGTGCCTTGTGAATTTTGCCAAAGGAGAGTTTATGTGTTACTTTGTCGCTTTACATTTAGAGTAAGAAACAGTAGAAATTTGAACCTAATTTGTGGACTTATAACACTACACTGTAAATTTATCTCTGCATTCTTTTGTTGTTCTTGTTTTGGGTTCTTAAAACCAACAGGACATATAGATGTTAGGATTTCTAACTCGTAGTTATCTTTTTTGGTTCACTGTTACATACTAGCATAATGTTGACAAGATATTCCCTATGTATTATTGTATTTTATTTTTTATTTTTCTTTTTATAATAATTATTTTATGGACTGATCTTGGAAACCCCATTAACATGAAATACCTGGTGATATGGTGTTCTGTCTTTTTATTTTGCTTTCCCATTTCCAGGTAGAGTCAGATATAAATTTGCATCATTTTGGAACAGGAATCATGCCTTCAGAGCTCTTCAGCGTGCAAGAAAGAATTACCATGCAATGCTAGAAGCTGAAAAGAAGGTTCATACTACTTGTCTTATAGTTATTGTCAGTGACAAGTTCTCTGGTTTATACTTTATAGTTTATCTATATAGCGATGATTGGAAGAACTAAAAACTAGGCTTCTCAAGCTTAGTTTTGTACATGTGTTCTTCAGCATATGCAGAACATTTGGAAAAACAGACTCTTCTTATGGCTTTGATCAGTTTTACATCTTAGTGTATTTTTAATCTCCCTTCTATTGCTGATCATCTTTTTACTTTCTGATCTTCATATCTTATTTAGATATGGTTTGACAGAGAGTTAATTTCTCTTCTGACATGTTCTTTCTCGTATCTAGGAGAAGGCAGAATCTGCATTGCGTGCGCATAGCAGTTCTATAAGAGGAAGTCAGACTATGATTCCTGAAGATATCATTCCCAATACTGGGAAGCTCCAAGCTTTTATCAAGGATGAAGCTTTGAACAGTATATTTAATGTAATGCACATTATTATTATTATTATTTTTTTCACTCAACCGAGAGTTGGATTATTCTAAGCAGTCACTAATTAGTCTTTTTTTTTCTTTTTTCTTTTTTTTCCAGGATGCTTTCCCCTGCACAGCTGAGAATTTCTTCAATTTATTATTGAGTGATAATTCAAATTTTACAAATGAGTATCGTTCGGCACGAAAGGATACGAATCTTGTCGTAAGTATTTTTTTGTGTTCCATCAAGTGCAAGCAATTATTACATGACGGCCCTCTGTATTATAAACATGTGCAAGGGATAATGTGGTAGCTAAAAAGATGCATGCCAATGAAATGGAATGGCAAAGTGAAGTGAGCTCATGAGTACCAGAGTGCTTCTTCATAGCCACGTCCCTTGTACAAACTACACATTCTCAAAAATAGATGTCCCTTGTAGTAACTACGCATATTTTATGTGTGTGCCAATCTGAAATTTCATTTGATTTTCTATTTGCAGATTGGACAGTGGCATCCAGCAGATGAATATGATGGCCAAGTAAGAGAACTAACATTCAGGGGTCTTTGTAACAGTCCCATGTGTCCTCCGGACACTGCCATGACAGAGTGGCAGCATGCTGTTTTGTCACCTGACAAGGATACACTGGTGCGAAAACTTAATATTTTGTAGTGTATTGCCATTATTTTGTTATTTATGTGATTTGTTATCTGTTCTTTGTTGTATATTAGGATATCTTTTATTTTTTTTTACTCCCTACGTCCCCTATAATTATTTTGCCTACACACCTCCTTGTGCATTGGATATTCTTTGCATATTTTATATCCTTGCTATTTTCTCAGGAGTTCGTTTCTTGTTTCAGGTGTTCGAGACAGTACAACAGGCTCATGATGTTCCATTTGGTTCTTACTTTGAGGTATGTCTGCATGCCATATGTATGCTATACGCAACTTTGGATATATTCCTACTGTCAATACTCTCCTGAATGCTTCCTTCGTGTTCATGATAACTTGTCCTATTCTCACAAAAGGCTAAAAAATACTGCGAATGCTGCTTTTGGTTATGACAAAGTGAACTTGGAAAACTAATCCACTAGCCTACTGGAACTAAAACACAACCTTTGTAACTGTAGAATCCTTATTACTGATTTTTTTTTTTCTTCAGTATACATGTTGTCAATGTCAACACTTTTCTCAGTACTGAGTTCATTGGATTTCATTTTCTTTTTTCTTGAAGAATCAGCCATCTTCAATTTATTAAGAAAGCTGGACTAGTTCATCAAGTACTGGCTTTTAGTGTTCCGGAACATTAGGGAGATTACATTTATGTCATCATATAGATAAACTATATAATATGTTATCTGTCAGCTTATTACAGTATGGAGTTGGACACTAGTTGATATTTGCAGTAAGAGATTAGTTGGTATTGTTTGGTTGCCATTGTTATCTGAATATTCTGCTGACATTCAATTATTGTACCAGATCCATTGTAGGTGGAAGTTGGAGACTAATGCTGAAAACTCATGTATTATAGATATAAAAGTGGGTAAGTATCAATTCCCCCATTTGATTCTGACCTTATGGTCTGCAGTTCTGATGGATCCTGTTGCTAAAAATTGCTTGAAACATTTATATTTGTTACCTTTTACATGGTGGGGGTGGTGCGCATGAAATGCTGTGGAATTCATGTGAAATATGAAAGCTAGGAAGGAATATGCTGAAATCTTGTTTTCTAGTTGGAATTCTTTGACAAATCGGTCACAATTTGCTACTTGTTGCAGGTGCACATTTTAAGAAATGGTGTGTGATGCAGTCTAAAATAAAGTCGAGCGCTGTTAATGAGGTCTGTTTTATTGGCTCAAATTTTATTTCCTCTATGATAAGCTGCCTTATTGAATGGTTTATGATAAATTCTTCACTAAATGTAGTACAAGAAAGAGGTTGAGAATATGCTGGAAATTGCCCGCTCCTACATTAAGTCAAATACTTCGGCCAGTGAGACTGACAAAGCCGCTTCCTCACCCTCTCAAGAGAGCAGCTAACCGTACCAAAAACTATCAGATTGGTTCTCTTGTTCATCAGGGAAACACAGATGTAGCATACTTTCTTTTATACAATATTCACAGGTATAATGAGACTCTGAGAGGGACATGGTTAATCATATCGAATAGGTTTATCTTCTTTATTCCACTTGTAACTTCACCCTGTCTCCTTGTGAGAAAGCTAGTGGTGGTGGAGTCTGTCCAGTTCTTCATTAGAAATCGAGTCTTTGGTTTTGTCTCTTCTCCTATAGGGGGCAGTGGAGAAGAGAATGGTGCATGTAAAAGATCTCATTTTTTCCCGTTGTATAAATTCATACCTGCTAACTATACTGAATTTGTATAGACTAGTTTCAGTACATTTCACTGACACTATTTGTGATGCTTGATGACTAATTTGCTTGGTTGCTTGCTTGTTTGGATGTCTGGATTAATTATATACGGAGTTCGATTAATATTGCCGTGTACTATCTTATATTGATAATAGCCAGTAAGCCGGATATGATGATTTACGTGATCTGCATGAAATTCATCCTCTTCTGTGTCTTTTCTTATGTGCACTTGGTTAGATTTATAGCAATTGGCCTTGTGCACTTGCAAGCAATAAAGTCATCAATTATTTCATCTTGTAAAATTTAAACTGTCTGGTAGGGTTAAAGCTATGCTCTTTCCCTTTGGTTCCGCCTTGTGCTTGCACTCCTTGCCTCCTCCATTCATGTTCCGACTCCCGACAGTGAAGCGGTTGTGAGGTTTCCGACTCCAGTTTCCAGCACTTGTGGGTCTCCCACGTATTTTTCACTCCCAGATTTGGCATAACCACTCACGTCTCGGCTCTTGGTGGCGATGCACCTCAACTCCTCAAGTCTTATTTGGAAACATTTCAAACTTTTCAGATTTTACGTCAAAAACTTTTGAAAATTGGATGCTCCTAGATCCAACCCTGCATGCCCACACCAGTCACTGAGCCCTGCAACTGATGTTTTCCATTGTTTTGGAGCGCAGCACAGACGCCTAAATGCTGAAAGGCCCCATTTTCCCCTTTGCCGGATTTCGGTGGCTACTTGGAGATATTTCCAGCTTCAGCTCCCCTATCCTCTGGTACTTGGTACTCGGGGAGATTGAGTCTTTCTTTCTTTGGGTTGGGGTTTCTAGCTCCTTGGTAGCAACTGGTTTCTATAGGAGTGTCATTTTCTTTCTCCTTCAGAGGGGCAGGAGTAGTAACTAGTTTGACATTTTAGAATTTTACATACGTAGTTTATGAATTACTACATTGCAATATCGATCAGCGCACCTAAACGAATTATAATATAAAATTTGGGAGAATTCTGATACAGAATAGGTCATGAAGAATGAATAAGATCTTATTGGAAGTGTTTCATTAGACGGATATCCTGAGCAACGTTTAAAGTTTAAACAACACCATCATTAGTTGCCTGATCTGTAATTTCTTTCTCTCTAATTGAGATCAAGAAAGCAATCCAAAAAAGAAAAAACTTTGAACACAGTTTGAGGCCATGCAACTACGTACAGAACTTCATCGATCGCCAATAAATTGTAGCAGAAGGACAGATAAAGATTGAGCAAGGAAACATAGAGAGAAAGTTGTTGAGTTTAGAATACGAAGGATTTTCAAACTACAATTGCAGCAACTCGCGCTAACAGATCTATCTTACATAGTCGAATACATCGACCATGAGGTGAATTCTTTTACATGTTTCACTAGTAAATGTTCCTTCAGTTCTGCTTATGCTTCTGTTGCTCATATACAAGCCTGCATTCATGTCAAAAGCATATAATACCAATCAGTTATACTTGTATCATCGAAAACAATGTCTATCTAGGTTTTAGTAAAACGTAATACTTAGACGTACTCGCCAACATCTTTATTCAATTCCTCGGTCACCTTCTCCGGATGAGGATTAACAGAATGCTCGGCTACTTTCTCCGCTTCAGCTTCTCGTTTTTTCCAGTATGCATCTTCTAAAGGACCATCTTCAGCCTTGACAATTACAGCTATGAAGAACAATAAAAACAAGAAGAGAAAGATTAATGAGTCGATTTGTTTTGCTGCCATAGTTTCTGAAAATATTTCTTCCTTTTTGGGAGGAACTAGTACATAGGATTATGAGGCTAATATATAATAAAGGTCAGTTACTTGCTTAGTTAAAAGGGTCTAAAAACATGTGGAGAAGATAGAGAGATGCGCACATATATGTGGCGGGAAGTCTGGGGAACCACTACAACTCTACAAGAGACCATACATATTGACAGTTTAAAACGACTTGGCTGCTACTGTCATTGCTTTTAACCTAGCTCTTTCTAAATAAAATTGGACTACATAGACAAACATACTAGACAGATCGAGAAAGCAAAGAAAAGACTCACGAAAACAATGACTTGGATCAGATGTAGTCTCTACAGCAGCACTGCCGGTTACTGGTGAAACTAAAGTCTCAGTGTAAACGAAAGCTCCAGCACTCAATTGAGTATGAGTCTTGGTAACAGTCTTGAATGTATTTTCCTTTGGATCATATAACACCAAGAAACGTTCACCGTAATTAGTAACCACTAAAACTTGTCCATCCTCGAGAATGCAAAGAGGCTGCACGGAGACATGCCTGAAATCTCCAGGAAAATTCTCTGTGGAACACCTTATCACTGGAGTCCAAGATTGCTTGACCCCATACTCCTTCATCAACCAAATTGTGGTAACATTACGCCAGGAAAATGCGTGATTAAACACACAAAGACAATTTTTAACTACACTCATTTGTTGAATTTCACAATCGGGTAATGGGATCTTGTCATGAAACTTCTCCTCCACCAAATCAAAAGACAAAAGTACTGTTCGGGGACAGTGCCCTGGATTCCGTGTTAACCAGTGTAAAGCTCCATTCAAAAAGAAACCCCGACCTGTTATGTCAAGAGGATTGTTAATAATGGGGAGCTTCTTCCATGAACTCGTTTTTAGAGCAAAAACGTAAACGGTGGTTTCTTCAAACACTATATGATTTATATCCCCTACTATGACCTTGTAATCATCAGTAGCAGAATCATAACCAAACCCACAAAATTTGAAACTCATACGATCAGGGTTGCATAGTTTAGGAATAGTTCTCGGTAACTTCCTGGAGTTCCTAGTACATGGATTCCATAACATAAAGTATCCTCCATCTTCTTCTTCTTCGACTATAATACATACCAACCCATCGCAACAACCCACAATACTACAAAGAAAATGATAGCGCGGGAGCTTCCGTACCGGAAAATCAAGAACTCTGTTGGCAAAAGAACCATCACTGTGATCCTTCAAATCCTTCAGTGCTTCGTAGTCCAGAGATTGCGGAGGGTACAATGAATAAAGCAGCCTTGAGGTGTTCTCGGTGATGCCCTCTTTTGAGTAGCTCAAGTGCTTCTTTGTGAAGTAAGGATCGGAGATCAGAGCACTCCACCACTTGGATACGCACCGGAATCGCACCACAGATTTGACTGGAAGCCTCGCCAGAATCTCTGATATTATTTCGTCGTCGAAAAACTCGATCTGAGCTCCCTTAGAGCTTCTGTCCTCCGCCATGTTTCAAACCCTAAGAACCAATTTTGCTGGAATAATAGGGTGATCTGGGCGGGGACCCAGTATAAATATGAGTACAATTGAACGGTTGAGATTTGAGACTTGCTTTAGTAGATTGAATATCCACACGTTGGAGTTTAGGTTTTTCAATTTTGTATCTCCATCTCCGATCCAATATAACCGGAGCTAACCCAAATATAATCGGAGTTAAAATAGGTTTAAACCTAAAAGACTTCTAGAGAAATTGACTCAACTATGTTTGAGGAAAATCTAAATTTTACACTCATCTATTGAGTGTTCGCTAATGGACTTTGATTATGAGTGTAAAGGGAAGCACACTCATGCTGTGTTCATTCATAGTCTTTTATAGACGCTATACATCAACTGATTGTAGAGATAGACTTTACATGAGATTAGAGTCTATCTCTTGATAACAGAAAGAAGAGGGAATTACAAAATTCAAATACAAAATCATTAAGCCTATCTATAGTTATCGTACAGTTAACTGACTAAGAAGATTATCATGAAGAGAATAAGATAGATAAGGTAGAACTGTAGAACACAGCAGCAACTATTGAGAAGAAGCAAGAGAGGATAAGTTATGTCTATTACACCCCCGCAAGCTTGCAGGGCGAGATCGCACAGGAAGCTTGGATGCCAGTACTTTGAATCGTTTAGGATGCAGTCCTTTTGTGAAGATATCAGCTAGCTGATCTTCACTACACACAAAGCCGACTGAAAGTTCCTTTCTAACAACTTTATCCCGAATGTAGTGATAGTCTACTTCAACATGCTTCGTACGGGAATGGAACACCGGATTTGAGGCTAAAGAAACAGCACTTACATTGTCACACCATAAGCGAGGAGGAGTCAAGGCAACGTGTAAGTCACGAAACAAAGAGCGGAGCCAAGAGATTTCTGCTGCTGTCAAAGCTAATTGCCTATATTCTGCCTCTGTACTTGAACGAGAAATGCCACCTCCTTGCTTCTTTGAACTCCAAGAGATGAGATTATTGTTCGGGTCGGATTTTTAGGTCTTTCGAACAACCGTCTGGTGCGAGCATGCCAACACCTTGAGGAAGTGTGCATGTCTTGATCTTGTTTGGTTCGCGCGCTTCTCTTGACTTCTCTTCAAACAATTGTGAACAGAAACGGTTGGTCCTGCTGCTGGGTTCTTCACAATGACCTAAGACGAAACAAAATACAATAAAAATAAAGAGATATTTGCTAGAAAGGTGAATCTCTAACAATGGGATGAGGCACAATTCTCTATATAAGGAGGTGCTCGCGATGAGGCTTTATGGACTAGGGGTGGACTTTTTGCTCGTGATGAGGCTGGTGAGTGAAGCGAGAATTGCTCGCGATGAGGCTTTGGTGGTGCTCCATGGAGAGGCTATTTAGTAGATTGGGTGCTCCCGGGGAGGCGTCCAATCTGCAGTGATGCAGTTTTGTTGAATTGTCGCGGCGGGGGGGGGGGGGGGGGGGTGCGTTCTCATTCGCTTTCACCTCCTTATATAGAGAATTGTGCGGCTAGGGTTCGCGAATGACTTGCACACCAAGGCGATCGAATCTCCAATTGAACCAGAAAAAATACTTTCCTAACTGAGCCATCTGACAACATTTCCTTAAGATATCCTGTAAATCTTCTGTCAGTAATTACCCAATGTAACAAGGAAAGAAATAAAGATATTTGGACCGCTGGTATCGATCCATGGGCTAACTTACTTATAAGATAACCAATATAAATTGGGCCCAAACAATTATTTCCAAGGCAATGCAATAACCGCCAGTATAATGACGCTCATCTGGTTCACCGGCACAATCCGCATCAGAGAATGCTTGCAATTGTAAATTACCGGGAGAATAGACCAAACCATGATCATAAGTAGACTTCACAAAACGCAGAATTCTCTTGACTGCCATCCAATGAGAAGTTGTAGGACGATGCATATATTGGTAGACTTGGTTAACAGCAAATGCAAGATCATGACGAGTTACGGTCAAGTATTGAAGAGCTCCAACTACACTGCGGTACTCAGACGGATCAACAAGAACATCACCATCATTAACACTTAGACGTTTTCCATGAGCAGCAGGAGAGGAAAGTGGCTTAACATCTTGAAACTTGGTCTTGCGAAGTAAGTCAACAGCATACTTGCTTTGAGTCAGATGAACTTGAGTGCCATGAGGTACCACTTCTATTCCCAAAAAGTAGTGCAAGTCTTTCATAGAAAACTGGAGTGCCATGAGGTCCCAAGTCTTTCATAGAAAACAATTGACCCCAACTGTGAGATAAGCTTAGTAACACAAATAGGAGAATTCCCTGTGATCAAGATGTCATCAACATAAATCAACAAAATGATAAAGACACCATTACGATGATATGTAAACAGAGAGTAATCTGCCAATGATTTAGTAAAGCCAAGCTCCAATAAGTAGTCTGAAAAGCATTGAAACCAAGCTCGGGGAGCTTGTTTTAATCCATATAAAGAACGATTGAGCTTGCAGACATAATGTGGGAATTGATTATCAATGAAACCTGCTAGTTGTCGCATGTAGACTTCTTCAGAAATATATCCATGCAAAAAGGCATTTTGAACATCAAGCTGCCGAATAGGCCAATTAAAATGAGTAGCCAAAGCAATAACAGTACGAATAGTAGTGTGTTTAACCACTGGACTAAACGTCTTGGCATAATCAATTCCTTCTTGTTGATGAAATCCATTAGCAACTAGCCGAGCCTTGTACCATTCTATGGAACCATCCGATTTTCGCTTAATACAAAACACCCATTTGTTAGGCAAAACATTCATTGATGCTTTAGGAGGAACAAGAGACCACGTACCACTGACTTGGAGTGCATTAAACTCAGTAGCCATGGCTTCACGCCATTCAACTTGCTTGATAGCTTGACTGAAGCATGTAGGCTCAATAATGGTAGGCACAACTGATGTAACCATAGCATACTTGGGATTAGGTTTGTGAAGTTTACTGCGGGTTCATAGGAGGAGAAGAAATCTGAAGTGGTGATGGGGAATTTTGATTACGATCAAGAAAAGTAGAGAGAACAGTAGATTGTTGGGATATAGGTGGGGGAGGAACAGAGGGAGATGGTGGGGTAGAGAGGGGTGAGGATGACGGATTAGACGTAGGAGGGGAACTTGATAAAGGACTAGATGGAGTAGGTGGAGGGGTTGGATGTGGTAGAGGAGTAGATGGAAGTACTGATGGAGAAGGTGAGAGAGTGGGGGACGATATGGTGTCAAGAATTAGTGGAGAATCTGCAACCGTGGAGTTGAGCGGAGAAGCAATGGTCTTGCTGAACGGGAAAACCTTTTCATCAAAGACAACATGACGCGATAAATATATACGACCAGATGACCTATCTAAACACTTGTACCCCTGATGATTAAGAGAATATCCAATAAAGACACAAGGTTTTGAACGAAATTCCATTTTATGTTTATTGTATGGCCGAAGAAAAAGAAA
>NC_020493.1:19100972-19109698 GCF_000184155.1 Fragaria vesca subsp. vesca | reverse complement strand
AAGTATTCTTTCCAACGTCTTCTACCCTAAAATCGTCAAAATCACGTCTTCTTCCCTAACTCCAATTCTTCTTCACAATTCATTTGGGTTGTCTTTAATTTTTTTTTTTATCCGTATCAGCTTTAGTTTGATCTTACAGATCATATTGTCAAGTACTGCATCTTTATCAGCTTTAGTTTGATCTTGGAGATCATATTGTCAAGTACCTGCAGCATCTTTATCATGACATGTTTTATCGAATAACTAGCTATCTATGTTTAATAGCTACTGCAATTCTACAATTGTATTAGCTTGTGAATTTTGAAAACTTGTATTGGTGATTTGGAGTTGATGAGATATAACAATAATCATTTGATTATAAATTGAACGATGATAACCAAAAATTTCTAGTAAAAATTAGATGAAATAATATGTAAAAAGAGGTACCAAATAGTAAATATCTATTAATTATATTAAATAACGGAATATTTCATAAATTAAGGGCATTTTAGGCAGTTTGTGATGTGTATTATGTATAATACTAAAATGAAAAACTTGATAGGTGGTGTATTAAGTAAGAAATGTGTATTAAGATATTAGGGGTGTGTATTTAAAATTTCTCACAAGGAAAACATGCACATCCGAAAACACGAAGAAAATCATATGTGGGAGACTTGTGAAAACAGAGTTTCAAAAGGAGATTGGAAACCCAATAGACGAGATGGTAGATGATTGATCAAGTATATAGCAGTATTAAATGCAGCAACCCAATACGAAGGAGGCATATGAGCTTGGAGAAATTTTTAAATTCTTCCGGAGGACCACGTGGCAGTCTGATGTGGTCCTCCCTTACCAATTAAATTTTGATACGTGGATTTATTACAACTAAAATATAAATCAAGATTTCTAAATTTTATGAAATGACCGTTATGGGTCTTTTATGAGTTTGGCCTAGGGTTTAGGCCGGGTATAAGATTTAGGGGTTAGGGTATAGGGTTTATGGTTAGGGTATAGGTTTAGGGTTTAGGGTTTAGGGTTTAGAGTTTAGAGTTTAGAGTTTAGAGTTTAAGGTTTAAGATTTAAAAAATCAATAATAAACCCAAAATTGTCTTTGACAAAATCGCTAAAATAGTTTTTCATCATGAAAATCCACATGTTAAAACCAATTTGGATTATCCCTGGTTCGTTTAAAAAATATGGTTAGAGGGACTATATGCAGAGCAATTAAGCATAAATTGATACCCACTCCTCAGAATTTGGTAACTTCAACTCCATTAACAACCACTTATGAATCTTTTTTTGATTACACCCATTATCTCAAGTTTTGGATCAAACTAATCCTTTGACCCAATAGTTCATGGGAAAAAATCGAGTTATCTAGGCCCTGGAGGATTGACAGGGCAAACTGCTAGTTTTCAGATACGAGATATTCACCCCAGTCACTACGGACGCATTTGCCCTAGTGACACGTCTTGGAATGGAGGACCACACAACCAGGACAAGCACTTTAGCCGATGAAAAAGTTTCGTCGGCCTGTTAGCTTAATTCGTCGGCTAAGATTTCATCGGGAAAAGGTCGTCGACGATGACTTTAGCCGACGAAACAAGAAGACGTCGTCGGCTATAGTCCCAAAGTTTAGCCGACGAAACATAAGTCGTCGGCTTTTTTCCCAGACTTTAGCCGACGAAGCAATTAGGTAGTCGTCGGCTTTTTTCCCAAACTTTAGCCGACGAAGAAATTAGATAGTCGTAGGCTAAAGTGTGTAATAAAAAATTAAAAAAATAACTAAAGCTGACGAAATATAGTCTGTTTCGTCGGCTTTAGGAGGGTTTAGCCGACGAAACGGGTCGTAATTCGTCGGCTAAACCTTATTAAAAAAATTAAAAATACTATAGCCGATGAATATCTTACATGTTTCGTCGGCTATAAGTCCATTCCAGTAATTAAAAAAAAACACGAAATTTCTAAATTACCATTCCAAGCAAGCTGTAAAATACACCAAAGTAATTCCATATAACCAACAATAAGCACATAAAACTATATAATTCATCAACTACACAAAATCTAGATCGTCTAAATTAATATCCGCTTCTGGGGGCTGCTGCGGAGGTTGCGGCGGCTGAGGTAGCGGTATAGGCGTAGGCATGGGCGGAGCCGGAAGTCCCTGAAGCTGAGTAGCTGTAAACTCCTGCATGTACTGGAGCATTTGCTGCTGCTGGGCCTGCTGGATGGCATATACCTCGGCAGTATAGGTTGTCTGCGCAGCATTATAGGCAGCCTGAGCAGCTTGTAGTTCCCGTAGTTTCTGAACTTCCGACTCTAGCTGAGTCGTCCTGCTGGTGGTCGAGGTCCTCTTGCTGGTCGAGGCTGCCTTTCGTTGAAATCATGGAGTGGTCTTCAGGACCCCCTCGCCCTTCTTTCCTAGACCCCGACAGTAGAAGTTGTTTGCTCGCGGTGGGAAAGCTGTGCTCATGATCCTCGCCCCAACCCTCAGATCCGAAGTGTCGATCCGGGACATGGCTTCGGACATCTCTTCCTCCTGCGTGTCCGGCCATGTCTCCCTCACTATAGTACTCATCACCTCGTCACTAGCCTCCCTCACCTTCGCCTAATTGGATAGGAAAAAAATGATTAATTAACATTTTGACATATATATAAGTAAAATTAAAAATTTAAAAACGTAAGATGACTTACAATATCCTCCTAGGCGTCAGGATATGCCTTTTCGTACGTATAGACGTACTGGTTGACTTCTGGATATTCCCTGGCCGCCTCGTCCATGAAGACAGCGAACGGTCTAGAACCGGCATGATGGTTCCTTGTGTTGCGTTGCCAGTTCTGAGCGTTCGCCCGGGAAACAGCCTTCAAAGAAAAATATAAACTATTAGTAAAATATTTAAAAATGCACGTACTTAATGACAAATTAACTAATTAATTTTTTAAATACCTGTTTACGAGGGTTGTTGAATTCTGATGTCAGAAGCCAACGCCATTGGTACTCCCTATACTGGAACTCAGCAGGGGTATCAGAACGTGCGTTCCCGTGCGTAGTCCAGTGGGTCCGCAACTCGTTCTTCCACTCCATGTACCTATAGATACAACAAAAATATTAGAAATATTATTAATATCACATACAATTTTGTTTTTTCATTAACTTCCCAATGTACCTTCCCCCATGCACAACGTCCGCCCAGCTGCTCTTCAGGTGCTCAGGAACCTCAAACCACACCGGCATTTAACTGTTTATTAGTTTAGTTTTTCGAGAAATCAACAATGTAATACATAATATTATTGAGGCATTTTGTAAACTCACCGATATCGCGTTGTGGACAATGTCCTTAACCTCCTGCGGGACCTCGCCCCAGTCTGACCACAACATAGGGACTCTATCCCTAATGAGCGCTCCCACGCGGCCGGAGTACGTCCTCGACTTCTTGCCCGATACTATGTCGCCATCCCCGTCAGTACAAATGACGATCCTCCTTGAGGTACTGACGATCTTCTCGAGAGCCTTCCTTGTGACGGGGCCTATCACATGATAAACCAAATTGATTATTAAAATCAGAGACCCTTTATTATTAATTATAAGAAAACAAATCATTCATCTTTCATTACCTGAAGGCGATGCGGCGGACGCGACGGATTCCATCTCTGTCGTCAATGATGATACCCTTGCGGAAATAAGAGGCGTATCAAAAGGCACGAACCGATACGCCGCTGATGGAGCCACTGGCGGGGTCAATGGATAAATCGGCGTCCTTGAGCCATCGACTGCAGGTAAGGCCGGTATCATCCGGTGAAGGAACAGATGAGGCGGCGGCATCTGTACCCTAGATGACCCACTATCCGAAGAAGTAGGACCCGGAGTGGGCGCCCGGTATTTCAGGCATACGGGGTGTAGACACCTTCGTCTAGGTCTGAGGCCACAACTGCCTCGAGGAATGAGGGACGCCCTGCTGCTTCGATAAAGGGGGCACATCCGGCTGCCTCTGCGCCGTCTCCAGAAGGGTCGTATGTTTGGCTGTCATGGGGCCCTGAAACGACGTTTGAGGGTTGCTAGAGGTTCCCTCAGACGATTCAGACCTTTGGCCCTTCGAACCTTTCGTTGATCTAAAATTACCGCTCATTCTGTTTAAAATATTAATTTGAATCAAGGCTGAGGAACAGTGGCAGAGCTAGAAATTTATCATAAGGGGGTTCATATATGAAGTGCCAATCATTATCGGAAAAAAATATGTACCGATCATTCGGTCGTATAACTCAATTACTATATCGATCATAAGTTAAAATTGAAAATATAATAACACAATACTAATATAAAGTTCTTAAACACCGGAATCAATAATGCAACAATTATCTCGTGCATAAAAAAAAAATAGAGGTACTCAAATAATGACAATTTCACTACACAACCATGCACTAATCCAATAACAAAACGGCAATGCATTTATACGAATTCAAAAACGCCGCAATCAAATCAAACCCCCCATAAATATATTGAGGAAACTTAACTACACAAAATATATCTTAATCATTCTTCTTGTCTCCCTTCCAGTTTCTGACATCAAACTTCATCATCTCTTTATCAAACACACTAAGAAGTTTGGACATTAACAGCAATAACAACAATAACAACGGCTGCTATTCAACACCTTCCAACTAAAACAATATCCTCTGATCATCCAACTTTTCAAATTCTCAACTCTGTAATCCAATATATCAAACAACCAAAATCAAGATCAAAGATTCACAAGCGACCGGAAATCATCAAGAAACACCAAAATGCCACCACTGCCAACAAAATCTCATATAATGAAGGAAATAAAGTGACAAAGGGGACTCACTTTAGGCTTAAAGGAGGTAAACGGTGGTGGACTGGAGGGTGTGGAGGCGGAGCAGGCGAGCAGCAGAGGGCGACCGGGAGAGGGAGAGGGAGACCGTGAGAGGGAGATTGGGCTTTGCTAGGAGGCGGTGGAGGCTATTGAGCGTAGTGCTGGGATACGGGGAGGCGGGCGAGGAGGTGGAGGTGGTGTTTAGGGTTTAGTCTCGCAGACTGGGGAGGCTGTCGAGTGCAGCGCTAGATATACCCGACAACTTTAGCCGACGAAATAAATATTTCGTCGACTAAAGCTATAAAATCTCGTCGGCTAAACGTTGAAATTCGTCGGCTAAAGTACTTTTTATACATTCGGCAAATTGTGATTGTGATGATCAAACTTGAGAAACGGAAATCCGACCGTCAGATCTGACCATCATGATAAAATACATGTATGGGAAAAAATTCAACTTGATCCGACAAGGTTAAGGGCTTGATCCGGACGGTTAATCAGTTAAGTCAAACCCCTAAACGCACGGAAAAGGTCATTGGACAGTCTAAATTACGTATTTTGCCTGGACCTTCAACTGAAAATAGTTTCAAATCGATGAAACGCAACAAGTCGTATATTAGGGTATTCGTCGGCTAATGTTTAGGGTTTAGGGTTTAGGGTTTAGCCGATGAAATATTAGGGTATTCGTCGGCTAACCGCATCTTAGCCGACGAATTATGACTTATTTCGTCAGCTAAGATGATTTAAGCCGACGAATTATGGTATATTTCGTCAGCTAAGATGGTTTAAACCGACGAATTATGGTATATTTCGTCGGCTAAAATATAAAAAATACATTAAAAAAAAGAAGGTTTAAACCATACTAACTTTTTGTTCATATAGCACCAAAATTCATATAAAATAACAGAAATATGAATTCAACATATGTAAACTATAAAGGTTATACATTCTTTTTTATTACAAATTAATGTAATCGGAATTAAAACTAAGGCTCGTAATCGGAATCATCCGATGAGTCTTCTTCGGTGTCATAATTAATTTCTGATAATCTATGCATTTCCTCATCGCCAGAGTCTTCGTCTGTTTCTTGATTTGGATCAACATCAATAAGCTTTGGCTCTTCATCACGAATTCGCACCGAACGATCCGCTTTAAAATTACTAAGGCAAACGGTAGAGGAGGTAGGAATATCTATTGCGCTGGGCTCTTGATACGCAACATCTTCTTCCTCGTCTTTGGCCTCTCCAAGTGTAGCCGCCCGGTAAATGTTTTGAGGGTGCACAATGTTGACTACTTTCCACGCGTCACCCTTAGCAAGGTCATTAAGATAAAACACTTGTTTTACCGATGTGGCAAAAACGAACGGGTCATCTTCGTAAGAATTTGTAGCAGTGTTCACCGATAATATTCCGTACTGATCGGTCTTCATGCTCTGCGGCCTAGTATCAAACCATCTACACCTGAAGAGGTGCACTGTCATGCCTTGCCCATAAACGAGTTCCACCACTGAATGGAGAACACCGTAATAGTCAACTCTATTCCGCCCACCATGCTCCATCACCCCAGAATTCTGTGTTCTCCGTATGCTGTCTCTCTGTTCACATATAAATTGCACGCCATTCACCTTGCACATCGGATAAACTCTTGACATTATCGGCTTCATCGCTAGAAGTCTTAGTTCGTGCGACCAATTTGGGTGATCATCAAATTGAATATGGTTCATCTGCAACCAACCATTCAACTGTAAATATAGATAATTATGCAATAAACATAAACACGTACAGAAATATTGAATTACGTACCCAGCCGCCAAAATAGTTTGCGAACTCCTTGTTGTGGTAATCGAGATCACCTTGAATGTCTGAACAATTTAGATAGATGTCTTTCCAGTATTCAACTTCTGGACAGTTAATCAATACTCACCAGTGGGCAATGACTAGCTCATGTGGTTGCAACTTGTAGGAGTTTGGCAAAATTCCATAAACTTCAACATCACTGGAGAGTATGGAAAGATTGAACTTCGGTACATCTACCGGTATGGTTTGCAGAGTTTCCTTCAACGCTCCTAAATACAACTTCATGTAGGTGACGCACTCGTGCGCAATATATGTTTCAGCTATACATCCTTCAGGCGCGGATTTATTAGCCACATAATCTTTGTAGTCTCCAAGTTGCCTATAAATCAAGTTGCAAAGTGTTATGATTATTCAACATGTATATATATTGAGGAATTCAGGTGTAAAAAACATACATTTCCATGGGATACATCCAAGTGTAGTGTACTGGACCAGTAAGCAACAATTGCTCAGGAAGATGGATCATCAGGTGAGGCATGATGTCAAAAAAATTTGGAGGAAATATCCTCTCAAATTTACACTCGATATAAATGATGTCCTCTTGCATTTCCCGGAGGTTAGATTTTTTCACTTTCCGTGTGCATAACTTTTAGAAGAATCTTGCCAACGCTACTAACGGCTCCACCACCTGACGGGGAAAGAACGGTTGAATGAAAACAGGGAAGAGACGTTGTAGCAGGATATGACAGTCATGACTATTCAACCCGTACATCTTATTGTCCCGGAAGTTCACACACCGGGCTATATTTCCTGCATAGCCTAAAGGATACTTCACACAACTCATCCACTTGAAAATTACGTTCTTCTGGTCAGGCTTCACTGTGTAAGGAGTTTGAGGCATTTTTTTCCTTCCCTTCTTTCAACCACAGATGTCTTCTTATAAGCATTTTTTTTAGAACAATGCGTACCTTAGGACCGTCTTTCGTCTTCCCCTCCAAGTTCAGCATTATGCCCACCACACTGTCGCAAACATTCTTTTCTATGTGCATCACATCTAGGTAGTGTCTGATCAACAACTTACTCCAGTATGGGAGTTCCCAGAATATGCTCTTATGTGTCCAGAATTTGTACCTGTCGGGTCTTTCAGGTATTGCCGCCACAATATTGGGATGATTGCTGAGCTGCCCAAAATCGTACTCATTACGCACTGCTAAAATTTCTTCCCCTGTCCATCTTCTGGGCGGCACACCGTTTTCTACGATCCTATCAAATGCCTGTGCATCGAACCGCCATTCGTGATCATATGGAAGGAGAGTACGGTGACCCAACTTGCATATCTTGTTGCAATGACTACTGCTCCCCTCATCTCTAAGCCACTCTGGACAAGCCTTGTATCTCCTAACAACGTTGCCCGACAACATCCCACGGGCAGAAAAATCACTGATGGTACCAACAACCATGACATGCATCTAGAACATCTCGTGCATGTACTTGTCATAAGTGGGATGACCAACGTCCCACAAAAACTTAAGCTCTTCAATCAAAGGTCTCAAATACACATCGAGACACTTCCCTGGATAACCGGGCATCGGAATCAACAAACTCACACTACTACAAAAAAAGCTTTAATGACAGCAAATTTATGACGTTACGTCATTGTATATTCTTTCCATGACATTTTCAGATGCAAACGTCATAGATCTAAATTTCGTCCGAAATTTATGACGTTTGTCAAATGTCATTGTAGGTCTCACTATTTGATGACGTTTTTCACGTGTCATCTTTTTTATGACGATTACCAAATGTCATGAAACGTATTTCCATGACGTTTGAAAAATGTCGTGAATGAAAATGGGCCATGACAATTAAAAAACGTCATGAAAAATATTTAAATAGCGTTTGATAAACATTATCAAGTGACTAATGAGCCATGACGTTTTGTAAATGCCATGAAAAGTTTTACCCGTCTCAAAATTTTCACTTAACCCCTCCTTATTTTTCACCAAAAATCAAATTTCCCTCTTTCCTAATTTTAAGTTTTCAATTTTTTACTTTTCATACATTTAAATTAAATAAAGGTTTCCAAATTTGACCAAAACTTACCCTAGCAGCCTTCACTTCC
>NC_020493.1:19090388-19100872 GCF_000184155.1 Fragaria vesca subsp. vesca | reverse complement strand
CTAATGCACACTATCACCACTAAGGCACACACGATTCACAACTAATGCACACAATCACCACAAAGGCACCATTCCGCAACAAATGCACTCACTCACCACTAAGGCACACATTTTATTACTCTCACGTTAGAACACTTATCAAATCACAAAATAGTAATATCATCATAACCGTAACCAATCACCCGATTAAAGGCTTGGAACCCGGTTTGACTAATTAAACAACAATTCTACATCACGCTATCACATTATCATAACGTGTCTTTCACACATAAACACGTGGATATAAATATTTAAAACAAGAATAATTCTACCAACTCTAATTATTACTCATGATCGGAAGTCCTTTTGAAAGATTATACTATTAACAGAAAACTTGTTTTCACTTACCATGAGCCGTTGACGATCAAGCTCATTTATATTTAAAAACAAAATCATTTTCTTTCAAGGACAACTTCACAATTAGCAATAATTATCATCATCATCAAAGTCACCATCACATTCATCATCATAATAATTACATAATAATTATCATCATATCATCAACATTTCCATCAACATCATCATTAATCTCATCATCATAATCGTCATCAAATCATGATCAAAATCAACATCACAATCATCATCAAATCATGATCAAAATCAACATCACAATCATCATCAAAATAAATAGGCCACAAAGTGGACCTTAGTGAGATTTTACTCACCTTTACTCCCGCTGCGTCTTCACACAAACACAAGCGTCTAGCTCAAAACTAAACTCCACAAGTCACCCTATTAACAAAAACGTTAACCTTAGTAACCGACAAAAATGTGACTTTTACACTTGTTTTCATAAGCTCAACAACCTCGTAATAACTTAAACAAGCTAAACAAGTCAACCAACAACACTAACACTTGTCAAACGTGCTGCCACAGGCCGCCACAGACAGCGGTGTGTGGGCCCCACACTCCCCCGAAGAACTTCACCAACCCTAACATGCTCAAACAACTCTAAAACCTACAATCTAAATGCTAACGTGCTCGTATCAACAAGCACAACCTAACAATTACCCCTAACCACCCAACCTCTGCCGGAGGCGAGTGGGCCCCACGCGCCACCCTACCAACCTACGAATTAGCCCAAGCTCACAACACAAAACTTGTAGATTGAAGAGAGAGGAGCATCTTTTATACTTGAGGTTTCGCCTCAAACGGCCGGGAAAACGCCGGAAACTCGCCGGAAAGATTGGGATCCACCACCGCCACTCTCCGCCGTGAATCGAGCTTCAAGACCACCAGGGATCGAACAAGGACGTCCAACACTTTCTATCCCGACCGGTTTCAGCCTTGCCGCCGCCGCCGGAGGTGAGAAAACCGGTCGGGTTGCAATCCGGGTCGCCGCCCTCACTGTTGGCGCTCGATCAACACCGATCCGCCCGAGTCGTCTTCACTTACTAACACAGGGAGCCTTGCGCCGAGAAGAGGAAGATTTTCCGACCGGTGCCGTCGTCTGGGTCGGCCGGAAAATCCGGGTCGGGTCGGGCGGGTTCGGGTCGGGTCGGCTGGAGACTTTGGACTCTCTCGGGGTCGGGAAGAGAGAAGGAGAAGGGAAGAAATGGTTATTCTGAAAAACTGAGGACCCAAACTGAAAATTTCCTATTTAACCTAAATATTCCCGAAAAGCCACAACTTCCGCTGACCATAACTTTCACATACGAAGTCCGTTTTACGCGTGCCACGTGTCTACGAACTCGTATCGTCGTGTTCTACAACTTTTGTGAAGGAAGTTTCTCGAGAAACCCAACAGATTTAAAAGTCAACTTTTGACCATTCAGAACCATAAAACCGTTTCGGGTAAATTATGTGACCGAACACTTCCGCTCTTCCTTCTAACTTCAAAAACACACTAACTTCTAACTCAAAAACTCCAAATAATATTAGAAACTAATATCAAAATTTCCGGGGTATTACATTAAGACCATAATAGAGGCTCCAGACTTCTGCATCAATAATAGCACCAGTTCCCAAGTTAATTCAGAAATCCAGTTTCCATTGTGATCCTTAATCAAACCACCAGCACCAATACTACTTGTAACATCCGGGAATTTCAAATTTCTATTTTTAAAAGGGAAATTATTTTCGAGTTATTTTTATTTCAGTTTCGATTATTCTTCAAATTCTTTGTGGCTTTCAAATTTTTAGTTCGTCAAATTTTGTCTTTCGAGCCCATAGGATTAAACTAGACGTCGTTACGAGTTCGTAGGATTTTTCAGAGCATCGTTTGGGCAATAAAGCTATTTTTAATGATTTTTAGAAGTTGGTATTATCTAAAAATTTAATTAAAAATAGAAAATTATAGTCGGTGAAATCGGGGCCGTTTGATTTGAGATATATAGAGGTCGAAGTGGATCGGCTCAAGCCCAGACCGACCTTAGTCTCGACTGCTCTGCTGCGACGGAGCTCGATCGCTCCTCCGTCTTTCGGCCGTCTCCCGGTGCAAGACTAGTGTCAAAAGCTTCGTCTCGTCGTCCCCAACAGGACTGTGATGTTGTTCCTCCATGGGAAGCTTTGGTGAGAGAGAAAAGAAGGAGGGAAGGTGACTGTTTTTCTGATCGGGTTTCCGATTCCGACCACGACGGCGAGCGTGAATGGTACTGGTAGCTTCGTCTTCCCATCCTCGTTCTATATGTGGTCTCGAAATCTTCAGAGGAGCCTTCATGAGTGAGAATCGATTAATTGAAGCTCAAGAAGTTTCCCGGCGAGGGTTCGATGTTTTCCGGCCACCGGCGAAGGCAAGTGGGGTATGGAACTTGATCTTCTCGTCGAGCTCTACCTGTTTATATAATTGAAATTGAGTTTTGTTGAGTTTGGAGGAGTTGGATTTTTGGCAGTGGGTGATTGTCGTACGTGCCGCCGTGCACGGCCAAGGCGGTGGAGAAGGTGTTTGATTCATATCTGGTTTCGGATTTCATGTTTTATGTGTTCTTGAGCTGCAGTTTTGATTGAGAATTGAAGAATCGAAGTTTTGGGTTTTTCTGCCGTATCGGGTTTATTGTTCTTGGTGATGTCGTGATCAATGTTTGATTAATTTTTGGTTAGATATGAATTTCAAAGCATGATTTTTATGATCAGATATATACTAGAGCTACAAAGTTGAAGGATTGGAGAAGATGGATAATCGGAAGTTTGCTAATTTTTAGTTACTGTTATAGTGTTGTTAGAATTCAAATTGGAGAAGTGTGTTGATTGAATTGGATTATCGAAGTGGTATTGGTAGGTGGAGCAGTTGATAGCTTTATAGTGGAATTGGTTTTGATCTACTCTTTGTTAATGTTTGGTTGATAAAGATTGAGAATCATAGAGTTGGAGTTGATACATATATTTGGTTACTTGTTTTGAAGTTGGAGGAAGCTGAAAGTTGATGATATTCATTTGAAGTTGATTAGGGTGAGGTCGTGAGGATGGTGTTAGTAGGTGGCCTATATTCCTTTTGTGGTTCAGTTTGGTAATTAAAGATGAATATTTGATTTGGGCGTTGTTACATGCTAAAAGATGTTTGATGGGAAGTATGAAGATTTTGGGTGTCCTTAGTAAATTTTTGAGTTTGATCATGTTGATTTAATGTGATTCGTCAACTCTCTGGGAATGAGGATTTGGTACGAGGATTAAATGCGAGTAGCTGGATTGCAGGAGCAGAAGGATAAAGATTTCAGAATGCGTGTCGCAGTGTTGTTAATTTTAGCAGGCGTCAAAACTAACACTTGGATTCCAGGTAGGGTCTCTGTCGGGGAACCTTTCTTTAAAACGATAATTAGTTTATAATTGAAATGAGTGATTTGTGTGACATTGATTGATTAATTCTTAATTGTTATTGTTTTCGATATTATTGATATCATTGACTTATGCGATTGATGTTATTGCTTTCTATAAAAAGCATGTTGTTTGAGATTATATTACGCGCATCGATATTTAATTGCATACATAATGCATTGTGAGAAATCGTGAGGATAATGAGATTGGTGATTATGGAGAGGTGTGAATGAGATTATTAGAATAGATACATTTTGTGTAGTTGAGTTTCCTCATGGGGACTTCCAGTAGCTATGATCAGTCCACCTGCGCAAATGAGTATGCCCTTTCGACGTATAAGTCGATAAAATGATCTTTCGGGTTTCAAGACTGCGGACCATGAGGTTAACAAAAGACTAACAAAAGAGGTACTAAAGTTTATATATTACTGATTTGTTAGGTCGTATATTCGAGACATCTACACGGTATGAGATGTGTAGGTACATATGTCTTGGGTGTATGGACTAATTAGCCAGTAATAGTGTGGAGGGAGTGCATTAGCATTTATGCATCAATCATTGTTGTTATTTAGTTAAAGTATTATTTGATGTTTAATAACTTGTTTGTTTGACGTAATTAAGTATAACTTAAAAAGGTTTGGCCCTACTGAGCGTAAGCTCATCCCTCTAGACTTTTGTTCAGGTACGTACAAGAAACGTATTTCGAGAAGTCTAACTGTGAAGTTTAGGAGACGTGTGCAAGAGTAGAAAAGAGTTATGGAAGATTAGAAGTGAGATAGATTGCAAGAGCTCATTATTTTGTCTTTGTAATTGTTTTTGTTATTGTAAACGTTTTATTTTATTTTATTTTTACAATTTTTGGAAAAGTATTTGAAATTATTTTAGTTTCTTTTATTTTTCCTGCTCACACCTTAGGTTCGGCGTCAGGCGTTTGGAAACCACCGACACCGGGTCTGGGGTGTGACACTACTAGAAAGAGAGGACCTGGTAATTCCATCAACATTAAGTTTGTACACATTCTCAATTCTCAGGAGGTCTTTTCCAAGACAAACTGTAACACACACCTTCATTAGACATTTTAGCCATAACAACAACATTCTTCCATTCAACAGCAACATTAAGAATAATTTTTCCGGGGCAAATAGGAAAAGTAAAGGTACGTAGGATCAAAAATTCTCTAACTTTGTCCCCACCATGGAGAATTTCAAGTTTAGTCACATTTTCAAAGAGTGTAACATGCTTGCGGATTCCTTGGCCAAGATGAGTATTGACCATGCGCCTGATATCATTAATTATTTTTGAAGATCTCCTATTAATTCATACTATTGTTGCTTACTTAGATGATCTGGATGGTATTGTTAGAGTCAGGAGAGCTGGGAATTCTATTGCTCCTTAGTTAGTTTCTTTTTGTTTCTTTTTCTTGGGCCTTTGTACCCCTCTTGTAACCATAAAAAATTTAAAAAAATAATCTACACTTCTAATTCTACAATTCATACTCCTATTTATTTTTTATTTTTTGTTAAAACTTTGATAAAAAGACAAAACACATGTTACTAAATACAAAATCTAACTTAAAACAGTGTAGCTAGATTGTAAAATATATAGTGCATATTTCAATTCCTTAAAAAAAAATAACCTTCTTTTTTATAGGGTTTAGGTATAAATAAGACCACGTCGTTGTGTTAAGTTTGGGAAGGTACGCCATAATACAATACAAGGCTTAAAAGCATAAAATCTATACTACCATCAAACGTTCAGTGCAATTGTATTATTTAATTAATAACCGAAAAGGGCTACAAAAATAAAATAAAATCTTCCCAAACTCTATCCAAATATGTAACCACTATAAAGATCCTCTAGACGTCTAAGACTTCAATTAGTGTAGTTTTAAAGAACGGTCCGGTTCAAGAGATATTATATTTGACACAAATTTTGACACCGATTGTGAGCCATTAGATTTTAAAATGCTCAACGGTCTAGATTTATTGTATGAATGATGTTAGCACAACACCAAATGATGTTAGCACAACACCAAATGATGTGGCAATTACATGTAATTTCATATTTCTAATCTAAAAGTAAACTTCTATTAATAACAAAATTAAAATCTGAAAAAATTAAAATCAACAAAACCCCGAAAGAGAAAAATAAGAAGAAGAAGATCGAAGAACTGAATAAGAACTCAAGGAAAAATACTAAACCGTAAATCCAATGATGTTTGTGCCTTGGGTTTCCATTCTCAATCTCCGATTTGGTTTTGTCATCTTCATCTACATATTCTCCTTTGGTGAGACTTGACAAACCATTGAGCAATTGTGATATATAGTACTCATGTCGAATTCATGATCAATATGATTCAAGAATTTTGAAATGGCTTCACCAAGTATTTGTGGAATTGTTTAGTTCCAATTAGCAAAGTAAGTGGGAGAATGGAGATGAAACCATGGAGCTGGAAACTAGGATGAAAACTTGAGGATGGTATCGACGTTTCTTCTGGTGTTTGACGTCATTGGTTCTTTTGTTGTTCTTTTTTTTCTTCTTCTTTTTTTTTCTTCTTTTGATCGTGTACACTAAGAACAATAGTCATTCTTATTGTTTTATTCTTGCTTCTTCTTTTTTTTGTTCAGATTTTAATTTTGCTTTGAAGAAAAGTTAACTTTTAGTTAGAAATATGAAATGACATGTAATTTCCACATCATTTGGTATCGTGCTGACATCATTCATACAATAAATCTGGACCTTTGGGCATTTTAAAATCTAATGGCTCATAATCGGTGTCAAAATTTGTGTCAAATATGATGTTCCTTGAACCAGACCGTTTAACGAATTCCCAATCACGGTAACATTTCAGAACAAAATAGTGGAAGGGAAGAAGCAGACAACCTCCTAGAAGCCCGACCCAGCCCAATCAGCAATATACAAAAGAAGAATTGACTCATAAATTCAAAACCGATATCAAAATAAAATAAATTGACATTGATAATCCTTATTCACTGTACTTATCTCATCGATCAGTTATGGAAGTTAAAGACTTGGTCGGAGCACACCTCATATAAGCGGAAAATTCTACTATGATGATGGGTATGCTATGCTCAATTCTTAGGCAAAGTTTCTTCAAAATCCCTACCCCACCACCCTCTTGTAAGCACATGCACAACCACATCTTTGGGGTAAGTATAGCATACCGATCACCATAGTAGACAAACCCCCTATAAGCAACCTCTTTGATTTCTTCGCACTCTTGCCTCCATAGCTTGCAGGAAACCATAATGTTAAGTTCTCTTGTGACTAACATAGATTTAACTGAGGCAGTTAGGTAAGCTCACCTAATTAAACCTTAGACAACGAAGATGCAATTTATAAAGTTGAGCTTTATGACATTATCATGGACTATCCATTGATATTACAAATTTACAGTGACAGTAAATTTGGCTGTTAACAAATTCAAGGACGTCCTAACCTTGACGACATAAGCTTACGCCATTACCAGTCATCCCTCCGTCAATGCAAATAGTCTGCCCAGTTATGTATGAAGCTGCAGGCATGCACAAAAATGTCACAAAGGAAGAAATCTCTTCCGGCTCGCCAGGGCGGCCTAAAGGTATTCGAGTGTTAATCGCCTCAAGCATCGTTTGGTTATTGAGAATCTGAAATGTAAAAAACAAAGATAACCAAAGTAAATACATGACAAGCAGTGGATCCAGATATATAACAAGAACGTAATGCAATATGAATTCTCTGAAAAACTAAGAAATGCATGTAAGAAATGAAGGGCATTGTTATTACATCTTCAGTCAAGGGAGTTCGTATGAACCCAGGTGCGACACTGTTGATCCTAATCTTGTCTTTTCCCCACTCGCAAGCCAAGACTTTTGCCAATTGGTTAATTGCTCCTGAAATATATATAATGGAGAAGATCCATATATAGATCTTAACCTTTCAATTTATGATAACAAAATAATTAATATAAGGGAGGTGAAATTTACACTCTCTATTTTACAATCCACACTCCCACATTTTCTTTTTAAGTAAAGTTTTCATAAAAAGACAAAGAAAAATTTTATTCACACACTCATAAATACTAAATACACATCTTTTTTTAATACATTCATAATTAGATCGTATAAGGTATTTTAAATTACTAAAACAGACATATACATTTATATCAAATAAACATATATATATATATATACACAGTCCGGATCAGAGACGGACGTCCGCACGCCCTTAAAGTGCGGACGTCCCTCCGTTCTCCACCGGACGGCTCCGACGACGGCGCGCCTCCACTCTAGTGGCCTCCAGCAGCGTCTACGATTATTTTCCCTCCTCGGCGAGTCCGTCGAATTCCAGTTTTCCGGCGAGATCGATTTTATTTGAGTGATCGGGGACGTTGCTGGAGTCCGCTAAGGTGGAGGCGCGCAAGAGTCGGAGCCATCCGGTGGAGAACGGAGGGACATCCACAGTCAGGACTACCCCGAATTTCACCTTGAAACCCGAAGTAAATCCTGCGGGGACCATCTCCAAGGAAAATTTACAGAAAATTCAGCATAACCTCCCTTGAAAATGGATAACTCTTTCTAATAATACCTGCAAACATTTCTGAAAATTTAAATCCAACCTTAAACTCCTGGAGCCTTCGTGCTCCCCAAATCACAACACCACCCAAATTATTTATTAATCTAAACAAATCTCATATCCAACCCTTTATAGGTTCAGAGCAACTCTAATAGAAAGAAAGGAAACATAATAAATTAACAAGCGGAAGCTATATGATGACTATGCCTCATCTCCATGTACGCCCGACCTCAACTAAGCTAACCTACAAGCTGGGCATTTTTAAAACGAAAGGCCCAGGGGAAAACATTTGAAAATGTTAGAATGAGTGGACAAAAATAAATTAACGAATAAAATATATATGTTTCCCCAAATCAATTTCCAAGGAAAATCGAATGCATGCTGCAAGCGATAAAACTTTTATCTCATAAATATCGAGCCTCTCAGGCTCTATAATATATGTATGTATTTACACATGTCCATATTCCCTATATAAATTCATAGGTCTATATAGGGCTACTACGCTCGCGTCCAACGCTCACGTCACGCCTTAATGCGGTGCTACACTACGCCATTAAGGTGGACAGACGAGTGTATAAATATGTGCTCATACCCCCTATATGAATTAAACACTCATATAGGGCTACTATACGCTCGCGTCCAACGCTCACGTCACACCATAATGCGGCTATATGCTACGCCATTAAGGTGGACAGACACATAGGGCTAGCTAGCTGTTATATACATACTCTCTCATAATTACATATTTATATCCACCGAAAATCCCATTTTCGGTAACTCTCCAAGAGAAATAAAATTGTCAAAATTAAAATGACGTCAAAATGCTCTACGACATTAATTGTTCATTTATGAACCATAGCATTCATATTATTTAAAACAAAAATCCACTCACAACTCTAGGCATAAGCCCGACGAAATCCAAATCGCCACTCCAGTGATGTTTCCTCAAACCCTGGCACAAATATATAATTAATTTCCCAACTAAAATCCAATATTTAAACAAAATAGGCAAAATTAACCGAGAGCCATACTCACGCTCATCATTACCTAACTTCGATACGGTCCACACCTCAACACTAAAACCAGCAGCCTTAACTACACCCTTCCACTAAAATTACCAAACTTCAGAAATTCACAAACCTATCCAAAACTTATCCAAAAATTCCATAATTCATAACAATAAACTCCCCTAAATATTCCACATTTAAAACCATAAAAATCTCCCCCACAGCGGCGGCGGCTGGAGGCCGACTCCGGTGACCTCCAATGCCTATCAATTTTTTGACAGCATCTTCCTCTCAACTCCCTCTACAACATTCCTAACTAGCACAAACACCAAATCCAAGCCTAACTAGGTCAATCGAGCAAAAACATCCTAGAAGCCCTAGAAAATTCAACTCCACATTTCTCCTTACCTAGCTCAAGAGAGAGTGAGCCATTTGGAGGGGTTGCTGCACGGGAGGAGAGCTTTCTTTTGAGCCAAGGATCGTCGGTTTTGGTGGCCGGAGGAGGGAGTTCCGACGACGGAGGGCTTAATGCAGTCGGACCTTTCGGGCCCGATATCTCCCTCACGGCGGTGCTAGGGGGGCTATCACCGATCCAGGGAGGTAGCTGGGTTGATGGCCGACCGAACGGGACCGGTGCGGTGGCGGTTGGTGGCCGGACGGCGGCGGATGAACGGCTAGAAAATTCGGCAGCGGGAGAGGCTCGGGTGCGGGAGAGAAGAGAGAGAGAAAAGAAAGAGAGGGAGATGGTTTGGGCCTCTCCAAACTGGTCCAACACCCATATATCAACCCACTCCAAAATAAAACACCCCGAAAAAAATAATAGCCTAATAAAAATTACCTTTTACTAGCTAAAATTTACCATTTTTTTTTACCGTCGTCATATTTTTCTCCTATGAATAATCCTCCGAGCAAAACCGTCCCCGAAACCCCTCTAGGGACCAATTAAACTATAACCTCAGTGACGAAGACGGTAAAATTCTTATTATAACCAAGCTAGTAAATAAGGTAAAAATTTAAGGGTCGGGATGTGACATCCACACTTTAAGGGCTGTGCGGACGTCCTCTTTGGAACGGCTCCGTATATATATATATATATATATATATATATATATAT
>NC_020493.1:19084277-19090368 GCF_000184155.1 Fragaria vesca subsp. vesca | reverse complement strand
GACTCCAGCAGCTTCCCTGACCACTTTCCATCCCAGGCGAGTCCGCCAAATTCTAGTTTTCCGGCCAGATCACCCAAAACTTCAAACTTGGGTGATCTGGTCGGAAAACTGGAATTCGGTGGACTCGCCGGGGATGGAAAGTGGTCGGGGAAGCTACCGGAGTCGGCTAGGGTGGAGGCGCGTCCTCGCGCGGCGTCAGACGGTGGTGAACGGACGAAAATCCGTACCGTAAAACGGTGCGAACATCCGTAGCAGAGACTGACTGTATATATATATATATATATACACAGTTTCTATCCAGAGCGAAGCTTCGTTTTGAAACTAAAATGTGAAGTTCCTTATTTGACTCACTTTTTCGTCATATTTCCGCTTCTCCACCGTTTAGTTTGTAGAACCTAACGGATAGATCACTTCTGCAAAATTTCATCTAATTTGACGATTGTTTGAGTTTTCGTAATTGTTATTTACACAAATAGTTCTGGTTAGACAAATTTATGGTTCGTTCATCACTACTACACAGAAGGTCATCCACAACGTTTGAAAAACGTCATGGAAACCATTTCATGGCGTTTTTCTATAGTGACGCCGTGCTTTTTGTGGCGTTTTTTAAAACGCCGTTAAAAACAATCCATGGCGTTTCTAAAACGCCATTATATTAAGAATCAATGGCGTTTCCAAAACGCCATTAAATTCAACGGCGTTGTCAAAACGCCATCAAAGGTACATTCAATGACGTTTATGAAACGCCATGAAAGGATTTCCAGTTTTTAAAAAAATAATAATAATTGATTTTCTTAAATGCAAATCAATTATCTATTTGGCTATTGACAAAAAATATCACACACACCAGAAAGACAAAACTTCCATCAATGTAATTTTTATTGCTTCTCTACAAATTCAAGTATACATAAGCTTAGAGAAAGAAAAGAAAAAAATGACAACACAAGCTGTTCTAGGCTAGCTAAACCAGAGTTTTTTTTAAGTAGTTGAGACTAGAAACTGTTGTCTTTGGAAGTGGCCGAGAGACTAGCAACTCCTCCTGTAAAACAAACAAAGAAAGATTAGACATTGAACAAGTTAATAATCATACAATACACTATAATTAGTCTTCAATGAAATCATAGAACAATGCTAAGCATCCAAAAATTTATAGGAATATCGAAATCAGTTCCAGGGTCCCCAGAATGTCAAGTTATTTTTCACCAGTGGATATTTAATAAGGGTGAATCACTGGTGAAGCTTTTGATCATAGTCTCATAGGAAAGTTAAGATTGAGTACCACATAATACATATCCAATGTATATCTAATTGAATACCCAATACCCTTAAGCTACAATTACGGGCAATTACCAAATCATAATAAAGGCTTTGCAAGACATGTACACTAAAATTTCAAGTCAGAGATATATATACATATCTAACCTTAAGAGCATTGTGGACGAGTTCTACTTCTTCAGGTGACAAGTATGAGATAGTCGACTTAAGATCTTGAAAAAATCAGATTACAGAAGATGTATAAGTCAAACTATATCAAAGTTTGCATGACTCGAATTAAACGGGCAACTGATCGATAATGTGTGAGGTATATAAGATCATAAGGTATAGTCTTGCATCAGAAACTTGAATAAAAACCTAACAAGCACTTATTCCCATAAACAATTCACATGGTTATTCCTACAACTCCCTGTGTTTACATAACTATGGGGAGACTATGGTTCATAGGATTCTGAGCTACAACAAATATATTTATAACTGTTATGACAGTCAAGACTAAACATAAAGAAAAAGAATCACACCTGTGCTCTACCACAAATGATCAAATAACTCTGCAAAAGCTGCATTTTCTGTTCCTTTTCCTCCTTCCTGACAACATACACCACTTCAGCATTTGCCTTACTTGTAGTTAGCTTCCCTACTGCATAACGTCACCAGTAACAAAATACAGTTCAAAACAACTGAAAGGAGAAAAAGGGTACACAAAAGAAGCAGTGAAAAATTAAAGAACCTGAAAAGATGAATCGTAGCTTTCTCTATTAGGAAATATTTCATGTTAAAGCCAATTCTGTAACATTATCCCAAGAACCCTTTCCTTCCTCAAATGCAAAACAAAACCAATTGACATCTTATCCACAAAGAAACATTATCTCAAGAACCATTTCTCCTTGAATATGTTTCTATAGAGAAAGAAAAAGCCAGACAAAGGAATGACATTAAAAGACACATAACAAAAATAGAGTGAATGAACTGAACTCAACAATAGCATTACTTGTTTTAGAACAGTAAACAACAACACTAGAGGCTAATTTGAAAATGAAGGTATGTGATTATGAACCAAATGAATGACCTAGTTGTTGCATATATAACTTAACAAGATTCTTTGTTCAACAAACCAATTAAACCCAGTAATGATACTGAGACCACGGCAATCCAGTGAGACTCTTTGTTTAATGCACCAAGCAAACAGACATAGGACACCTATAGTCAATAAACTGTCAAATGACTCCAATGAATGTTTCACAAAGAGCACTGCTGGTTTAACAATTGAATGTAATAAAACTATAAAAGGAGACCGAATATTAATACCTCAATCTACATAGTTCATAACAAAACCGATTTCTATAGAAAATAATTAACCAAAAAACTTAAACTATAAATCAATAAGAACAAGCGGAAGCCAGGAGTTCATCAAACTTTCGCATTTCAGATATTAAGCAGAACTAGGGAGAGAGAGAGAGAGCTGAATTTGAACCTCGATAAAGACAATTTTGGGTTTTTTCGGCATCAATTTGAAGAAGGGTGCGGTCTCACATCGCCGGAATTTGAGTCTCCGGCTGAGGCTTTGGGGCAGGCTTCCCAATGAACCTGTCGAGAGTGGGCTTGGAGGAAACAGTGGTTTCTGAATTTAGATCTGAAGGAATAGGCGAACCTTGGGCATCTCCTCCTTCATTCACTGATCTGAAGCTCATCTTCCTACCTGTCATCGTGCACATCAAACACGAACTTGTTGGATCCTGTTTGAGGTTTGCAATCGTCCCCCAAAACTGAGAAAGTCGCGAAAACTTGTAGATTCCGAAAATAGGGTGATCGGAACAACGACGGCGAGTGGGTGAAGGTGGTGGACTGAGAGATTATAGTAGATCGAGTTGTTGATGAACAAGATTTTGGTTTTTGCGTCTAGGTTTTCAAGAGTGAAGGGAGAGAGAGAGAGTGTGAGAACAAATTGAGAAAGGTTGAGTGAAATTGAGAGAGAACGAAAAATAGATTAAGTTAATCGGCATATACCATATTCATGGCGTTTTCAAGACGCCGTAAACGTAATGGCGTTCAAGCAAAACGTCATTGAAAGGGGTTAGATTTAACGGCGTTTCTATAACGCCATGCTAATGTTGTGAGACTTGCTTTTCATGACGTTTTTCAGAAAAATGTCATCTATAAAACTTTTTATGACATTTTTTGTTAAAACGCCGTCTTTAAAATGTCATTAAAAGACATATTTGTAATAGTGCATTGATTTGATCTAATTTAATATCGATACGATCATCAATCTTGATAAAATTTTATAAGAATGATCTATATATTAGTATCAATGATCTGAACGATGGAGATGTAAAAATATGACGAAAAAATAAGTCAAATAAGGAACTTCACACTTTAATTTCAAAACGAAGTTGCTCTAGATAGGAACTGTATGTATATATACATATGTATATATATAGTTTAAATATGGTCCGGTTCAAGAGACACTTTTTTTGACACAAAGTTTTACACTACTTTGCATCCCTTAGATTTAAATCGATCAAATGGTTGATATTGATTGAGGATATGATGTGGCAAGTGACATGGAAATAATATCATTTACCAATTAAAAATATAATATATTTAGGTAAATGAATTTCTTTTTCTAAAGGAAATCAAAGAAAAAATTCTACAAGAACACCCACCTATGTTCTACAACGAAACTGGAAAAAAAATTCCAAGTTCATGCAAACATACAAGTGGTCAAGTGTATTACCTCCCCCATCAAATCAAAGCACCACCTTGACAAATAAAAACCCTAAATCTGAGGTCATGTTAATCTTGTTCATTATGAATCATAGTATTTGATTTCAACCTGCATAATCTAGAAGTAAAGAACTAGGGTTTGCTAAACTCCGGCAACATCAAATTGATTAGATTAGATTGTCATTGGTTAAAAATATTCAATAAAGAAGATTGATGTAGTTATTAGATGTGGTTCTAAACTTTATATGATCCCTTATAGGTGTTCTCATTTTGTGTCATGAAATTTGTGAATTTTTTTTTTCGTTGAAGAAACCATGTTCTTCTGAATTTAGATCATGTAAATTTTTTATATTTATTTTCTCTATGAAGGGAATAAGTTTAACTAAATAATTTATCATTTTTGTAGAAATATAATATTATTTTCATGTCACTTGCCTAATCATATCCTCAATCAATATTAACCATTTGATCAATTTAAATCTAAGGGATAAAAAATAGTGTAAAATTTTATGTCAAATAAGGTGTCCCTTGATCCGGACCCATAGTTTAAATATAGTAGGTTTCTTTTCATTTACGTGAATGAAGAGATGCAAACCTAGAACCCTAACAGGGCTGAAGAATATGCTTCTGTTTCATAAACTTTAGTTTTTATAAACTAGTGGGTTTGCCCTAATTTTATTAGAGAAGGAGAGATCAAACATGTAAGCCCTGCTTCATTGGAAGTTTATGGTTTAGTTGATATTATAGCCATGGCAATAGCTACTGGGAATATAAGCATTTATTCTTCAAAAGTAAAAGAATGAAGAACTGGTACTTGAATGGAGAAAGGATGATCAGCTACCATATGGCTCGATTTGTAGGACAACCATAGTAATTTCCCAATGTCCCAGGCTTATTCCCTTATTCTTTGGTTTGATAATTAATCATAGCCACCCATCTAAGAGTCTCATTCCAAAGTCTGTGTTTACAGTCATTTGAGTACAATAGTTCACGGTGCTATAGGGCCTTAGCATTGCACCATATAATAGTAATCTTACCTGAGTTGATGGCTGCTTCCCACAAACCTTGAAACTACAATTATGGCTAATATAGTTTAGAGATTGAATGGAGAGACATTTCTTCTTTTTCTTTTTCTAGGAATTTGGTGACCTTAAGTAATAATCTTCGTCTAGGATAATATTGTAGTCGTAGGAATGAATGACACTGATCGAGTTATTGCATAAGAAACCCAAACCTGATGATCCATTTATTTTTCTTTATTTTTTTCTTGTTAAGCTAAGATGTGTGTATTTAGTGAATATGTATGGTGTATTCACTGCGTGTATTGTGTTTGTGTGTGAGGATACCATATATGAGAAGTTTGGGTTGTGTATATTGTTAAAATAAAAAGGTTAATAGATGGTGTATTGAGTAGGAGATGTGTATCTAGAAATTTGCAATATGTGAATAAAATTTCTCAAAGACAAAACACAAGTCATAATTAAAGATAAGATTTAAATTAGGATTAATTACAAAACACCACCCGAACTATGATGTTATTTTCCATTTTCATACCTAACTATCAAAAACTTGCATTTTCATACCCGAAGTTTAATTCCGTTAGCATTTTGATACCCTGACCACTAACACCGTTAAATTTTAAAGACATTTTCGTCATTTCAATAAGGGAAAATTTCAAAAACAATACACCAATTATGGTCCACTCTAAAGACTAGTACATTATCTTTTGAGAAAATCAAAACAGTACATGAAGTTGTAATTATGACCCAAAATTGATACATGCCATTATTTTTTCTGTTATTTGGTGTCTCTACCGTTAAACTTCAAAGGATAAATTCGTCCTTCTCTTGCTTCCTCCTTCTATCTCTGAAACTAGAAAAAGCTGCAGCAATTTTGCAAACTCTTTTAAATATAAAATAGATGAGCATGACCAAAAAAACCCAAAATCCCAAAACCCTGTATGGTTCATTGGTTCTTCTACCATGGGTTTTAATCTCCAATTAATTTATGAAACCCATTGCTTCCTAGTGAGCCCAACCGCTGTCCTCTCACCAGAATCATCGTCTTAAATGAAAAGTTAAAAAAAAAA
>NC_020493.1:19070421-19083921 GCF_000184155.1 Fragaria vesca subsp. vesca | reverse complement strand
TATGGTAGGATTGTCAAACTTGAAGAATTTAGTGAAGAACATTTCAAACCCGTCACCATGCGAACTGAATTTCCAACCCCAAAATCAATAGAAAAAACCCAAAATTCATCTATTTTATATTTAAAAGAGTTTGCAAAGTTGCTGCAGTTTTTTCTTGTTTCAGAGTTAGAAGGAGGAAGCAAGAGAAGGACGAATTTATCCTTTGAAGTTTAACGGTAGAGACACCAAATAACAGAAAAAATAATGGCATGTATCGATTTTGGGTCATAATTACAACTTCATGTACTGTTTTGATTTTCTTGAAAGATAATGTGCTAATCTTTAGAGTGGACCATAATTGGTGTACTGTTTTTGAAATTTTCCCTTTCAATAAATATATCATTTTTTACATTTACTTTAACAAAATAATTTATTTCAATAAATATATCATTTTTTACATTTCAATAAATAAAATATCGAATATCGATGAAAATTTTATCAAATTTTATATAAACATGTTTAATCTATTTTTATATAAACATGGTTAACCATACAATGTTTATATAAAATATGATAAAATTTCCATCGATATTTTCTCGATATAATTTATTTTAATTTATTTTATTTTGTTTTGCTTAACATGTAACTCCAAAAATATATATACATACAAGAGTAGTTATACTAATTTTTATCAATATTGTTGCAAAAATAAATATTTAATTTTGGAGTTTTTTTTTTGAATATTTTTGCTAAAGTAAATTGTTTTATTTGTATTTGATAACCTCAAAAAAATAAATTATTTTGTTAAAGTAAATGTAAAAAATGATATATTTATTGAAATGACAAAAATGCCCTCAAAATTTAACGGTCAGGGTATCAAAATGCTAACAGAATGAAACTTCGGGTATGAAAATGCAAGTTTTTGATAGTTAGGTATGAAAATGAAAATAACATCATAGTTCGAGTGGTGTTTTGTAATTAATCCTTTAAAGTACCAAAAGAGAAAAGTGAGAGTGTAGATTGTAAAATTAAGAGTATAAATTTCAGTTCCTTAATATTAATTTAAAAGTAAAAAAATTAGGTTTCGGCAAAAGACCTTTACTGGCAGAATAGATACTACCACATCCCCCAACTAATACCACACCAGCAATAGAAGATATAAGAACAATGTTACCAGCTCCTGAAGCTTTGAGGAGAGGATGTTCGAGTTGGCACATATTGTAAGAAGATTCAAGATTGGTTCCCATAAGAAATGAGTAATCTTCAGCTGTGTAGTCAGCTGTGGGCTTTGATATATTGGTTCCCGCATTGTTTATCTGTGCAGCCATATATTGGGAAATGGATAATCAATTACAGGTACGTTTGGACGTCTATGAAGCAATAATGATTGACCATGAATCTCTTAATCACTAACTGACCAGGTAAACACTAACGTTAGATAGAAATGGAATACTTACAAGGATGTTTAGTTTCCCATCGAACAATGATGAGACCTTGTACATGAGCTCCTCTCGTTGGGGCTTTGAGACCAAATCACAGACCGAACCAGTGACTTGATGAAAACCCTTGGTCTTCCATTGACTCAATCGCTGATTGAGTTGGACTTCATTCCAAGCACAAGTATGGACCGTTGCACCTAGCCTCGCCAATTCCTCCACAATAGCACATCTAATAATTAACGATGACATGAGGTCGTCAAACTAAATTATATATGTGATTCTTTGGTATAAATTAATATTGTAGTCGGTTGTGCATAAAACAACCTCCCAAGCCCGTAAACCAACCGGCGTTCCACCATAACCGAGGCCGCCCCGAGGTATCCACCAATAAGTAGGGTGGGCCGGGCCCAACCTCAGTGGCAATATTAGGCTGGGAAGTGGTTTCAAAAGGCATAAGGGAACTGGGTGTGAAGTAGCAGCAAATACAGTTTTCCCACATTGGTTTTCAGGTAAAGAGAATCCACTATCAACCATAAATATGATCTATAAAGAGAAAACCAAGGCATTCCACGACAGGATGATTCGAAAGAAAGACTTTGTTATTGGCCACAAAGTTCTCTTATTTAATTCTAGACTTAGGTTGTTTCCAGGCAAGCTACGTTCTAGGTGGATAAGACCTTTTGTTATCACTAATGTCTTTCCTTCTGGTGCAGTCATGATTAGGAGCATGGTCAAAGGAGCTGAATTTCAGGTTAATGGTCATCGATTAAAGCCCTACATGGAGAACATGGTGAACCACACGGTGGAGGAAGTCTCTCTCCTAGATGTTACGGCATAAGAATGAGGAGATGCTAGTCTAGGCTAAAGGACTATAAACACTTAAGCGCTGCATGGGAGGCAACCCATAGAATGAGCCATCAACGAGAGTTTGTAAATTTCTTTATCCCTCCTCTTTTCTTTTCGAATTGCTCTTAGTTTTCTTACATTGAGGACAATGTTGATTTTAAGTGTGGGGTGGATGTCATTACTCGTTGATTTGCTATGCTTTGATATGATTTGAGTTGTTTTTAATTTTTAGGATTAATTTTGAATTTCTTTTGAGTCTTAGGTGCCTTCTAACGTGTCTAGGATGAATATATGATCTTTGATTGATTAGTTATTGAGATGAGCATGATTTTGAATATTTGAGCTTATATGTTATTTGATGGTTAATAGATATGTTGAAATTGTACTAACTTGTAGTAGATGAGGACCATTGAAACTTAGGTACAGAATGAGCATGTTCCTTACTTGTTTGATTTCATGTTACCTTTGTGAGATTTTCGAGCCATATATATGTGCCTATTCTTTGGAGAGTTTACTCTATCTATTCTTTGATATATATGACCTCATTATACATTACTTGATCGATTTATATGCCATAGAGATTGAATGAACTAGAGATTGCTAGAACTTACTTATGAAACTTTCAAAACTTTTATCATAACTTGCTTTGATTTTGAATAGGATTGTGGATCTTTCTTAGGACTATCACCACTTTATCTAAATAGCCATATATCCCTATTTTGAGCCCTGTTTGGGACCCCTTAGTCTGAAACCCCTAGAGCCTACGTTATGCCTTTCTTGTTCACCTAAATTATCCCTTGCCTAGTATAGAATTCCTCTACCTTGTCTCGAGCTTGGCAGAGCTATCTTTTTTTGGTGATTTGAGGTGATGATTCAATACAAGTGTGGGGTTGTTCTAAGGAGGTTAGTTGCCGAGATACACATGAGAAAAGAAAAAAAAAATTTTGCTCTCGGAAAGAAAAAAAAAAAAACAATGATCCGAGAAGAAAGAAAAAAAAAAAAAAAAAGTTTACGAATTGATTTTGATGAAGATATCTCGGCCTAGATGTAGTTTTTGTGAATTTGGAGTTGTGATTTGTTTGTTGAAGGCTCGATATGTTATACTTTTAGCCTTTGTTCGTTTTCACAATGTTTAAAGTGAAGGATGGGGCCAACATGATGATATTTGGCCCTTGATGGTGTTTGGTGACATAAGGTGGATGTTCTTGCTCTGCTAAGTCTTGAGGATGACCTTTGTGATTCCTTTACTTTGAAAATCTTTCCATGCCGAGCCTAACCAACCTATTTTCTAAAAGATCCGCATGATTCTTAAGATAAGTAAACTTTGATCTGTGGAGTCTGTTTCATGAGTAAGCATATGGTTGTGGTTCATTTGTGCATATGATTGGTATCTTTCATGAGGTTTTTAAATTCACTATGTTCTTTATAACTCTTGTGTGTGAAAAGCTTTTAAGCATATGCCATGTTCTTGAGAGAAAAAAATTCGGAGTGCATATCCTTTGTGAGTTGAATTTGAACTTGTTTGGAACATGTCGAGCTTAATTTCACCTTTGTTTCTGCCATGTCTTACTTGTTACATCGAAATCTCATGTTTATTAACCATTGAATTCATCTTTCAATTTCGATTCTTGTGCTATTCTTGATGCTATGATTTTAAAGGTCTCTGAGAAAATTTCGTTGAAGGCATTAGATTGAGTCATTGTAGTATTTTCAAGATTTGTTTTGTTGTTTTTGTTTTAGTGGTTTGCTAAGGGACTAGCAAAGGTTAAGTGTGGGGTTGTTGATAGGAGCACAAAGTGTGACGTTCTTAATATGTTTATACCCTTTATTTACCCTTTGCTAACTCCTATTTAGTTGTTTTAGCTTTATATTTGTGTTTAGTGTAGAATAATGGCTTAATTTAGAAATATGTAGTTTTTAGTGTTAGAATACATAGTATTTTCGGATTAGAAGAATTTGGTGTTGAAACTGTACTAAGTGTTGGAAACCCTTGTTTACCCAGGATTCCTGTCTTGATCAGGATTCCATCTTTCCTCTTTCCTAGTTTCTAATTTTCTTATTTCTATTTCAGGAAAGTCTAAACCCATGTTGACCAGGAAATGTTTTCCTGACTCATGAGGGAAAGGTGGCCGGCAGCTAGGAATTCCTGCTTGAGCTAGGAGAAGTATAATCCGAGATATGTATGGAGATGCCGTGAAGATTTCCCAAGTCACCAAGGAGAGAGAATCCGTGCGGCATAAAGAGAGAAGATTTTCCAAGTTCAAGATGGTTTTGTCATTCCTTAATGCATAAGGATTACTTGAAGAACAAGAGAAGAAATTAAATCCAACTTGGACTTGGTTTTGCCGATTCAATAGGATTCCTTGTGCTAGAAGAATTCTGGGAGATCAAGACTTGTTACTCTATATAAAGGGGCACGGCATGACAATAATGGGGATCATCAACCCGTGCAAATAACACCAAAGCCTTTGCCGAAACTCCATCAACCTCCAAACACCACAATCCGATCCCACCTTCAGCATTGATCCAAAGCAAGTAGCCTAGGATTCCGCTCACTCGAAGAATAGAACAAGTAGGGATATTCTGAGAGTGTATTTCATCTTCTATTTTCGGATTAGTATGTGTTTGTTCTTGTTTATGTTTGTTTTAGGTTTTTGCTTAAGTATGTTTCGATTCTTGTTTATGAGATAGAAACACTTTTGAACCATGTTTTGAATTAAAGTTTTCAATTTTTAATCAATGATTTTAGGTTTTATGCCGTGAGTTTTATGTCTATATACTTTAAGATTTTCGGTGCATTCTTCCATTATCATGTGTAGTTGATACAAGTAGTTGATATTGCATGTGTTAATCATCCAAAGTTCGACTTTGATACACGTAGTTGATAAGTTGCATTGTCTTTGTTATTTCACCGATTTTTTACCTATGTTTGATTTGGACTTGTGCTTAAACACATCGATTCTTTATGTGATACGTAATTGCATGAATAGTTTATGTGTGTGACCTATAAGTAGAGCACGTAGCCGAGCTTGTTTGTGTCACGATGTTGGATGAAACCTGTAGTCTAATTCTAAGTAGGTCTATGTCATAGGAACCACGTAGGAACTTATGTGCATATCAAATTTAGGTTGTATAATTGCTCACGGTATAGACTTAAATGAGATTAGAGATTGTCTTCTTTGTTCTTGCATGGTTGTTTGGTTGAGTTTGCATGATTGTTGATTGATCACATGTATATATGTATAGAAGTAATTTAGGATTTATTTTCATTGTCTATTTCGAAATCATCAAACCTTTAAAACCTATATGCTTATTTCGGCACTTATATTAGATTAGATGGATCTACCCTGTAGTTGGATCCCCGGTTTAGAAAGATCCCTGCTTGCTTTATACTACGATTGATTTGTTGACAGGGTTAATTGATGCGTGTGCAAATACGTCTTATCACCCGGGCGACTGTAGAATTCATCGTGGTAGATTGCGAGTAGTCCTATAACGGGATCTTGAGAAGACCTGCGTTATGGAAGCTGAAGTCTTTTGTTGCCGGCCACATGTTGATGATGAAGGTCCCAACCCCGACCGGAGTCATTACGATCCGGGGAGATTAGGGGGCAGCACGTAGTTGTTATGCGATAGACAACGGGAGGAAAAGATCTGAGGTTCTATTGGCGAGCCAGGCCACGACATCCCCCTCAGACCCTTACGTGGATCCTAGGGACGATACCGACTCAGATGAGGAGCATCCGGGGTCGGTAGAAGAAACATAAATGGTATCAATCTCAGATGAATTACCGGATAGGCGAGTGACCATCGGGACGGGGCAGGCACCCGGGGTGCGAGCGGCCTTGGTGAACTTCTTGAAGAAAAATAGTGGGGCATTCGTTTGGACATATAAGGACATGCTCGGGATATCTAGTGGTATCGTAACACACCAGCTAGGAATCGAGAAAGGATCCCCTCCGGTGCGGCAAAAGCGAATGACATTTAAACCAGAAAAGTATGAAGCAATAAGGGGGGAAGTGCAAAAGTTGGTGGACATAAAGTTTATACGGGAGGTCAGATACCCCCAGTGGTTGGCCAACGTGGTCATGGTCCCAAAGAAGTCAACATGACAGTGGAGGATGTGTGTAGATTACTCAAACCTCAACAGAGCATGCCCAAAAGACAGCTTCCCACTCCCACGAATAGATCAACTAGTGGACTCCACGTCCGGATTCGAATTGTTGAGCTTCATGGACGCTTATGCGGGCTATTTTGCATGGCCTTTGGCACAGAGGCTGTTTTGCAAATCGAGACGTCAATACCATCGGGAAGGGTCGAAAATTTCGATGCCACAACCAATGAGGAGGGTCTCCGTTTGAATATTGACATCATCGAGGAGAAGAGGGAGCGAGCAGACTTACACAACCAAGTCTACAAGCAACGAGTTGCACGCTACTATAATGGTAAAGTCAGGACCCGGACGTTGGGACTGGGTAATGAAGAAAATCATGATCAAAACGGCGGCCCTAGACCCAATATGGGAGGGACCGTACGAGATCATCGAAGAGGTCGGCCCAGCAACATTCTTCCTCCGAGATCAGGATGGGATAGTCATCGGGCGCCCCTAGAACACGGAGCACCTCAAGTTTTACTCGGTGTGAAAAAGTCACCAAGATCCATTCCATCTTTTTGTAAAATGTGCATTTGTAAGTATTGCGGCCCCCGGGAGGACAACAAGTCTCGGAGGATGCCTTCATTCGTTTTGAAATATTTAATACAAGAATGGGGAAGTTAAATTCAAATTCTAATGATGGTAATCCACCGGGAGGCATAAGCCAATTAAAACCCGAGCAATGTCAAACGGGATGGTAATCCACCGCGAGGCAAAAGTTATTGAAGTCCTCAGTAACACCGAGCGGGATAGGCATAATACAAATGTATAGACCAGGACAAGCAATTAAATTAGACAAGGCATAATATATTAAAACCCGGGATGCCGGGCGTATACCACTAATGGGTATTTACAAAATCCACCGGGATGTATTATCACCGGGATAAGGCAAAAAAAAAAAAAACAAAAAGTTCAACCTATGCCTCGCCGGGTTCCTCATTCTTATCCGACTCGGCCGAGTCATCATTACCATCAACGCCCTCCTCAAAAACCCTCTAAGACAGCTCGCCTGCCTCAGGCTCTTTCTCGGCCGCGGCCTTGGATTTGGCTTCTCTCTCTTTGGCCTCCCGGGCAACGAGCAAGTCGGCTGTCATCTTGGCCTTATCTAGATACCCAAGGCGGCTCCAAACGCCGAACTTCTCGACGATGCCATCCTCCCGAGCAGCCTTGAGCATAGCCTTTAGCTCGTCGGACTCCTTGAATTTGGCCACAGCAAGCTCACCCTAGGCGGGAATCTGGCCTTGAAGATCAGCAACCTGGTCGTCCCTCTCTTTTAGCTTAGATCGCAGCTTCTCATTCTCCCGCTGAAGCGCGTCTATGTCGCAATCCAGAGCGACCACCCTTTCAGCTTTTCCCTCCAGCTCTTTGGTGTGGAGGCTAAGTTTAGCGAACTTATTGGCCAGCGAGAGTTTCTCCTTCCTCTTGGCCTCCAAGTCTTTCTTCATCTTCTTCTTCTCGGCCCCGAGGTAGCTGATCTGGTCGTTCAGGCTGGCCAGACGCTCCTTCATCTCGTTGGTATCCTCACTGGCGTCAATGGCATAGACAACATAGAGAGCCTATAAGCAAAGGAAAATTAGTTCCCAAACAGTGATCGAAAAATTGACATTTACTAGGGAGAAATTCACCTTCATCATTGCCTCCCGGGCGTACTGCCTGTTCTTCTGAGGAGTGCTGGACCCGATCTTGATCCAGTCCAACTCGATGCCCTTCAGATCGCCCACCATGCAATGGACGAACTTCTCATCCGCGCACCCGTACTCGTCCAGGATCTGCCGAATGGGGGTCTTCCGAATCTGAGGAAGTTTCGGCGCAAGAGCGCTCAAGGAAACTGGATTCCCGGCCGAGGAACCAGCAAATTTTTGTTTCTTCGATGGTGGCGAGGCGCCATAGACGCTCAACCCCGTCAAAGTCACGCCTTCATCCCGCTGAGGCTTCCACTTCTTGGATGACATTTTTCTCCTCTTCTCGCCCAGGTGGACATTGACAACGTCGCCGGTCCTCGCGGGCCCTTCTTTGTCCGATGACGGTTTCCCATACCCTTCGTCAGGAATCTCCTGAAGCACAATGTCATCCGAGACGCGGGCAGTGTTGTCTGCCAGGTTCACCTCTGTCCGGGAAGCCACTTTCCCGACCTCTAGGAGTTCGCTCAGCAAATCCATGTCGGACTCCATGTCGCGCGGGTGTGAGTCACGGATCTTTCGCCTGGGTACTTTAGCTAAAAAATAAAAATAAAAAGAAAGCAGTCAAAATCTCGGGTACCAAGAGAAAGGCCAAAGAAAATAGAAAACAACAAGCAAGCGAAACTAATTTGGAACCCACCAAGCATACGGCCGAGTTCACAGTGAACTAAGACAGCCCACCGGGTCAGGTAGTACGAGCTTCAATCCTCATCCAAGGGCCAGGCTGCAAATATTCTCTCAATGCGTCGCTTCTCAAGCTCTGACAGCGAGAATGACTGATCCTGGATATATCTAAACCGGTTGGGCATAACAAATGTCGAACAGTTTCCTTGCCATCAACCGCCGGCAAGCACGAATTTTGAGCACCAGTTGTTATTTATGGACGTTGGTAGATCAGTGATGGGAGGCAAGTATTATCGGGCAACAAATGAAACACACCCTCGGCAGTTCTGTTTCTTCGAGTACGAGAGGCGGTACAGGGCGCGAAACTCGTTAATCGTTGGCCAACCCATTTCGAACAAGTAGTATAGGCAGCAAAGCGACAGCAGTTGGCGCCACTGGTTTGGGGGAATCTGCCAAGGAGCAAGCTGGAGCATGCTCAGCAGGTACCGCACACACTGAGGAAGCGGGAGAGAGAAACCGTTCCTAAACATGTGTTCGTGCACCGCAACGAAACCGTCTCTCAGACAGCATGCCAGCTCACCCTCGTATAGGCCACGAAGGGTAACCGTGGGCGGGATTCCCCAATTTTCGCGGAACTATTCTATCTCGGCCGTAGACATGCTGCTCTCGGGCTAGTCGCATACGGTTCCATCCTCCAAGATGTATCGCCTTGCCAAGCTTGCGACATTGGTCATCGGGACGCCATTTACAGCCCTTGAGGCCCAATCGACATCTCGGGCAGGTACGCCTTTGGGTAACTCAACAGGCCTAGCTGAGGATGACTCACCCGGGCGGGATGGTCGACTAATGTACTCCTCCATCCTCTCGCCATTATCCATTATCGGCCGAGAGGATGTACTTGCCCCGCTTAAGTCGGTCGTACTTCAAGAATCCATCTACCCTAATATAACAAACCCTAAGATCTATTAGTATGCGCCGCCGGGAGCAAGCACACCAATTCAAAGTTCGACACAACCTAAACCCAGAAATCCCTAGAACACTAACATTCCCAGTTTTACCCAAACTACACAAGCACCACAAACGCAGAGAAAGCCAAAACAGAGACAAAAGCATAAACTAGCATAAAGTACAGCAAACCAAAGCACAGCAAAGTGAAGAAAACCTTACCAGATTTTCGACGCAACAGCAGCGCAGGAAACTCTAAGGTCCGGAAACACCTCGCAATCATAAGGTTAAGAGAAAGCAGAGAACCAAAAGAGAGAAAGCAGAGAACCAAAAGAGAGAAAGCAGAGAACTGAGAGAGAAGCAAAGAAATCAGAGAGAGCAGAAAAACACAGAGAAGCCAGAAAGCAGCAAAGAAACACAGAGTGAGAGTGTAAAGACGAAAAACAAAAGGGGGGGGGGGGGGAAGAGTTTATACACGACCAGCGAGCAGTCGCCTCGGTCCACGAACCGACGCATTAAAAACCATTACCCGAAACAAGGCACCCCTAGCCATCCGATCAAACCGTAGGATGGTGCCACGTAGCTTAACTATATCGTAGCTTCTTGAAGAAGGAAAAATGAAGCAACGTGCATTAATTGCTTGGCAGTTATCCAAGAATATCGCGACATCTGGTGAGCATGCATTTAATGCCCCTGCCACTGCTATGCACAAACTCCAAGCGTTAGACCAATCTCGTGTGAGAGTCACCGAGAACGTAAGAGCCAGAGTAAGACCAATCTCGGGTGAGAGTCACCGAGATCGTAAGACCCAGCGTTAGACCTATCTCGGGTGAAAGTCACCGAGATCGTAAGACCCAGCGTTAGACCAATCTCGGGTGAGTCACCAAGATCGTAAGACCCAGCGTTAGACGGTGAGAGTCACCGAGATTGTAAGAGCCAGCATAAGACCAATCTCGGCTGAGTCACCGAGATCGTAAGACCCAGCGTAAGACCAATCTCGAGTGAGTCACCGAGATCGTAAGACCAAGGAACGATCAATCCCGGATAAGTGTCACCGGGAGGAAGCATGTGGCAACTGCTTCTCGAAATTGTAAGTCTCGGATAAGTGTTCCTGAGATGCCGGGGCAGGGCAATTTATATCATCCCTTTAAAAACGGAGCAAATGGCTTGATAAACCACGGACGGCGTTAACACCCCGTCACTCGAGTAATAACACTGAATGAGGAAAGGGTTCGCTACCTTTGTCCATGAAAGACTATAACACCCATTCAACCCACGTCATGAGTCCAGACTTGGGGGGTCTATGGGCGGGACCCACTTGAAATATACTGGTCTACGGGCTTATTTTTAGCAAGTCTCACTCAAGATGTGTCTTGAACTGGAACTTACGGGGACTTGTAGTCGGTTGTGCATAAAACAACATCCCAAGCCCGTAAACCAGTTGGCGTTCCACCATAACCGAGGCCGCCCCGAGGTATCCACCAATAAGTAGGGTGGGCCAGGCCCAACCTCGGTGGCAGTATTAGGCTGGGAAGTGGTTTCAGAAGGCATAAGGGAACTGGGTGTGAAGTAGCAGCAAAGACAGTTGTCCCACATTGATTTTCAGGTAAAGAGAATCCACTCTGGGCCATAAATATGGCCCAGCCACCAGTTTGTCAGGTATCATAACTACCCTCAGTAATTACATTCAATCACAAGATATTGACTTAAGCTTCGGAGAAGGAAAGACCGGAAGCCCCCGATCCCCTTGTTATTGCAGGTCAGCGAGAAGATATCAAACCATCCACTAGACACACCATCAGCTTCTGCGAACCCATCCGGGATTGTACAGAAACAAATACAAAACTATATTTCAGATATATGAAAGACGGCGTTGATGCACACTGGAATTCATAACTCACAAAAGATTAGAGTTTGAATACAAATGAACAATACAAATGAAACCCAAGTGAGATTATTGAAGAAGAAGAAGACTAACCCGATGCCTTTGGTTCCACCAGTGACAAGAGCAGTCATTCCTTCAAGCAACCATCTTCTATCTATGGTGTGTTTGCTAACATGAATATTTACTTGATCCATCTGCTCAGCCTTCTCTGTTTCTTTCCTTTCTATCTCGATGGCCAAATTTTGAAGACATATATATGCAACTACGAACAGGGTATAAATAGAGCTTCTGATCAACTTTACGACATATGCATATCGATTGAGTCATAATTCATAATTGAGTGACAAAGTGATATTTTTCAGTATTATCTATACGACTATACGTGTGTATAATTATTTTAAATTTATAATGGTTATGACTGATGAGCCAAAGTTACATCCAGACGGAAGATATGACAACTACGGCAGAATTAATATCAGCCAAAGGAGCTATGAAACTAGCATTATTATCTATCCTAGCAATTGTCAACTGAAGATAATGTTTACTAGAGCTCGATCCTAAATCCCACCAAGCAACGTAAGTGATGGTACTGACTAACTAAACATATATATATTTGCTAGTGAAGAAGAAGGGTACGTTTGGTACACGGTACTACCTAAGCCAGTCTTAACTAAGGAGTGAAATAAAGCTAATCCCATGTTTGGTCTCTCTCGGTACTAACATTAATGGGCTTAACTTGGACCGGTTTTCTGATTTCTCCTCCTTAGCCAGTGTTAGCGTGAGTACTCCGAAAAGGCTACCTTAGATAAGACCTCACTAATCTCACTAACCTCTCTACGCCTCCTCCACAACTCCTCCTTCTTCATCTCTCAGATCCGCATCTGCTCCTTGCCCTCAGCTCCCACACCCGCATCTGCTCCAGTCCTCAACCTCCTCTCTGACCGTCGCCCTCGGCTCCCAGACCCGCATCCGCTCCCGTCAGCCCCTTCGGCTCCCAGACCCACATCCGCTCTCGTCCGCGCCCTCGGCTCCCAGACTTGCATCCGCTCCCGTCCTCAACCTCCTCTCTGACCCACGCTATCGACACCTCCAAGGCCAAGCTCGCCGCCATCTTCTTCCCGGATTCGTTAGCAGGTATGTCCATCTATTTCTTCCTTTCTCTCTTTCATAATCAGTTTGATCAGTTTATTGGATGATGATGTTTGATTGTGGTGAATTGTTCCCTGTCTTATGCTTGTTTATCAAAACAAACATTGGAATACTAACTGTTTGGTTCTTAATATGTTGATTCTGACTAAATGTTACTGATATCAATGAGTTGCAAGTCTGTTCATACACTTATTTTTTTGTGGTGAATCGTTGGTTGATTGTTATGTTTAGAGTAGTCTAGTCCAATGCATCATCAAACATGAGACATCTCTAATTTAGAACTTTTTTTCCTAATCCCATGCAACACCAAACGTGGCTAGTATTAGTACAATTTAAGACAGTCCACACTAGTGCAGGACAGTCTTAAGAATTAAAGAGGTCTAACTCAGTACTGGGTACCAAACGTGCACGAAATGTTTTGTAACATCCTGATTTTTAAAATTTCTCAAAACTTATTTTTTTCTTCTTAGAAATAGAAAGTAGAGGTCGTCACGAGTTTTCGATGAATTTTTCGGGGTCTCAAGCTATTTTTAATTATTTTTAAAGTTTTGTCGATTTTCTCAGATTGCTGACGTGACGAGTTCTAATTCGTGGTTAGGGTGACATGTGGCTGCTGGGATGACAGTGATGTCAGCAGAATGGTTAGTCATGTGACGTGAAAAAAGATGGTGTGGTCCAATTAGGTGTGGACAAGTGTCCCTTTTTTTATTTGGGAAATCACCAAACTGACTCTATCAAGTCGGCTAGCTCTCCGACTCTTCCTCTATTGTTTTCATTCTTCAGTTACTCTCTCTCTCTCTC
>NC_020493.1:19054595-19070170 GCF_000184155.1 Fragaria vesca subsp. vesca | reverse complement strand
CTTCTCTCTAAGGTTTTTGCGATTAAATTTTGGCGGATCATAATTTTTGATCCATAATTATGATTTTGAATCCGCGAAGGGCTACGGGTTCGTATCGATGTCCTTTTTCTATCCTTGAGGTTTGAGTTAGATCCAACGGTGATTTCAAGATTGCTCGTTTTAGGAGGCTCGAATTACGATCGGTATTCGTGGTGGGGATTCGTATTGACGAGGTGAGTGGATATGTGTAATATGTTTCAAATATTCTTATTTGTTATCAAAATAGTCGAAAAACATGATTTTGATCTATTTACGAAATATCTCTCTATTTCAAGTGAAGCATGTTTATTTGCGAAATATGTGGTGTTTATATATAATTATATGTTGGATCCATTGTTTGACTAGTCATGGAACATGTGAACTTCTTGATTGGTTATGCCGAAGTAAGGATGTGACACACGGAGGTATAGGACATGAAGATCATTAGGTTCCCGTGGGGATCACTAAATTGAAGGATATCCAATAATAAGGAATTGTGCGATATGATGAATTACGTGAAGTGATGTGTATACGATATACGTATTTTGTAGCGTATGTAAAATGACATGGCTTTGCGGGCATATTACATTGGTCTACTCACTGAGCGCATGGTTTTGCTCACCCACCCATCTCTAATATTTTTTACAGAGAAGTACTTAGGTTGTACCGAGCCGGGAAATGGTAGCCGACGAGCCTAGAAGATAATATTTTTGTTTACTGTTCCGCTTTGTAACACTCGTTCACGTCTCGGGATCAGCGTTCGGTGCTTAAAACCCGCCGAGCCGGGACCGGGGTGTGACATGTTTCTTCGAGCAAAACATATAATACAAAAAGTCCATGGATTAATCTTAGCGAATTTGCCTATTCAAACTTTATCAATGCACCATCTTTTTCATTGTTGCTGGAAATGTAGAAAGCAATAGATTACGTACGTTTAGATCAATGATCAATAACGCCAGATTATATGGTTTTCCAATACTGATCACCAAGGTAGGGTTTCCAATCTGGTTTAACTTATTTGGGCCTGGTAGTTGTGGGCTCTGTTTATGTAATTTCCTTGTATTTTGTGTCGTATCTGGCTCAAGTATGGATATGTAGTGGTTGTTTTTCTTAAATGAAGAATTTATTTTACCACCAAAAAAAAAAATTTACTGATCACCAAGCCAACTGTGAAAGCTAGAGATTCCTCAGACCCACAAAAAAGATATGCACGTACGTATGAAGACGAACAATATCTTCCACCAAATTATTGATGATCGACTAATCAATCATGTTCTTAATATCAACACCAAATTATATTCTTCATATCAACACCTCATGAGCAGTCTTGCATATGCAAATCTCATCATAATGGTTGAAACTGGAAGCCATTGGCAGTTATCCCTCCATCGACGCAAAAAGTCTGGCCTGTTATGTATGAGGCTACAGGAAGGCATAGAAACGCCACCAAGGCAGACACCTCTTCAGGCTCTCCTATACGTCCCAATGGGGTTCGAGATATGACAGCCTCCATTATCTTTACGTCGTCATTCAAAATCTGCATTTGACAAATAAAAATCAGTACCGTACCTGTGAATCAATTAGGTTAATTTGCACATTCGAAATCATTCATCTATGAATGTATCTTACAGGTTCAACAAGAGGGGTTCTGATGACCCAAGGTGCAACACTGTTGATCCTAATGTTGTCTTTTGCCCACTCACAAGCCAAGTTTTTGGCCAATTGATTCATTGCTCCTAAATTGAATCCGCCGCAACATTTAACCTTCAATCAATTTATGGAATATGTATTTCAAGGAAAATAAAAGTGGTACCTTTAGTTGCGCCATATACACTCCCACCCCCCCAAATTGATACCACACCAGCAACAGAAGACATAAAAACAATGTTACCAGCTCCTGAAGTTTTGAGAAGAGGATGTGCTAGTTGGCACAAATTGTAAGTAGATTCAAGATTGGTATTCATTATGGATGAGTACTCTTCAGCGGTGCACTCAGTTGTTGGCGTTGGTCCGTGAGTAGTTCCAACATTGTTTACCTACAAGGTCGATATATATAGATTAACAAGTAGATTTGATTCTCTTCTTATATCTTCTCTTAACTAATCTCAGGTGGTCTGTCATTATAGCCTCGATAAACCCATCATCATACGATCGAGTATTAGACTTGTGTACTCATTTTTTATGAAAACCTTACAAATTTTGATGATGTAGAAGTAAACAGGATACATTTGTCGCAAACTACCATGCTATTAGTACTGAACTTGTGTATATTGATGATTAAAGTACTTACAAGGATGTTAAGTTTCCCATGAAACAGTGATGAGACCTTGTGTATTAGCTCCTCTCTCTGGATTTTTGAGGCCACATCACAGACTGAACCAGTGACTTGATGATAACCCTTCTTCTTCCATTGATTCAAGCATTCATGGAGCTGGGCTTCATTTCGAGAACAAGTGTATACACTTGCACCTAGTCCAGCCAATTCCTCCACAATTGCATACCTAGAAGCAAAACATCTCCTAGTAAGCTACTCGTAGAAGATGGTCTAGCTAAAGCACTAAATTTGTGTGCAGGATAATGAGCGATCGACTAACCCAATCCCTTTGGTTCCACCAGTGACAAGAGCAGTCACTCCTTCAAGAGACCATCTTCTGCCTCCGCCATTTTGAGCCATCTCTCTCTGCTGTTACTTGCAGCAATATGAAAGTAGAGGACTGGTGATTGATGTCGAGGATTCAAGATGAGGTAATCGTTTTGTATTTCATTGGTCTGAAAGATTAGGCAAGTCATCGTCGTTGTTTGCTTCAAATATGTCTGGGGCTGCATGTCAAATTTGTTTCTGTCCACAGAAATGTAATACACCAAAATATCTACTGGGAAAATTGGAGAGAAGGGCAAGAAGTAACACAGAAAATGACATTAAGTTTTAGACTTAACAGTGTACATTCATATACTATATACACCAACTTTCTGATTTAACGAAAAAGCTTTCATCCCTTCTGATTCCCCAAGGCCCGAACAGATCTTCCAAGTCCATTGCTCCGGTATGTAGTACAATTGCTGGACACAGAAGTTAAATTGATTAAACGATAAAGGCTAAAGCCTGAATACCAGAGAAGTAATCGGCATCACTTGATTTGCAATTACATATTAAACAAAATTTGGGTGCCTAAATTCTGAGAGTGAACATAAACAAGTCACCATTTGTTTAGAAGAAAAAACAGAAAAGAAAACATGTAACCACTAAATGATCAAAATTTGGATCCTAAATCTTTAGTGAGGGATCATTGTATGTTATTCAGGTATCATTCAATCCATGTGATGGGAATTTCATTGGTTTTACGACAAACTAATCAAACATGAACGTGTTCATATCAGCATTCTATTCTCAGACTTTTTTTTGTTAACAAAAGAGTAAGAAAAATTCATGAGTCAAACAACACAGGACGGATTCGACACTCCATATATACACAATTGAAGATGGCCCTTTTGGAGGAGATCGATGAGTGCTAGCAAGAGCCCTAAAAAGTTCTGTGTGAATATAGTCCTTGATCCGATCTGATTCAACGATGAAGAAAATTTACAAAGAGATAAATTCAGCTAAGGGTATTTGGGACCTTTGCTTCCTTTATATGGTTATTTTTCAATTCTTTAGAGAAACACGGTCAAAAATCAATTCACACCTAAAAAATAGGTCATTTATCAAAATTTCTCTAGATAAGTATATTTGAACTATTTAATTTTTATTTAAAGAATAATGTTGAGTTCTAGGATATTCTGTATCTTTCTAGATATTCTTTATGTGTGTCTTGGCCTTATGTCAATAGAATATGTAGTTAGACTATATCTATGTATTCATATCCTTACCATATTAGTATTGTGTAATTCCCTATATAAATGGATCCTATCAATGAATAAGAAGATAATTCTCTTACTATCTCTTTGTCTCTACACTTTATCCTTCATTAGTTGATGTAATCTAGCTAAAATAAAGAGCATTGATGCATCAGTATTTCTAAAGTGGCTAGCCAAAATGACATTTTAGCTAATTTGACTAAACTTTAACTTAAAAATGTTTAACGTTGCTAAATATGCTTTAAAAAACCAAATTCAAAACCGATGTCAAAATAAAATAGATTAACATTGATAATCATTATTCACTATACTTTAAAATCTCATCTATCAGTGATAGAAGAGGCAGTTAGTCAGAGACTTGGTCGGAGCACACCTCATATAAGCGGGAAAATTCTACTAACTATAGTGATGGGTATGCTATATTCAATTCTTAGGCAAAGTTTCTTCAACATTCCTACCCCACCACCCTCTTGTAAGCACATGCACAACAACATCTTTGGGGTAAGTATAGCATACCGATCACCATAGTAGACAAACCCCCTACAAGCAACCTCTTTGATTTTTTCGCACCCTTTGCCTCCGTAGCTTGCAGGAAAGCATGATGGCATGATGTCAAGTTCTTTTGTGACTAACATAGATTTAACTGAGGCAGATAGGTAAGTTCACCTAATTAAACCTTAGACAACGAAGATGCAATGTATGAAGTTGAGCTTAATTTATGACATTATTATGGACTATCCATTGATATTAAAAATGTACTGTGACAACAAATTTGGCTGTTTCGAATTCAAGGACGTGCTAACCTTGACGACATAAGCTTACGCCATTACCAGTCATCCCTCCGTCAATGCAAATAGTCTGCCCAGTTATGTATGAAGCTGCAGGGATGCACAAAAATGTCACAAAGGAAGAAATCTCTTCCGGCTCACCAGGGCGTCCTAAAGGTGTTCGAGTGTTAATAGCCTTAAGCATTGTTTGGTTATTGAGTGATAAAGTAGTCTGGGGTTCACATCCAAAACCAATTGGCAATGGGTGGAGTGGCCCAAACCCTTATAAACCCACAGGCAATGTCTCATATTCCCGATGTGGGATTCATATCTCAACACGCCCCCGCACGTATGACGAATTTACAAGCCTAACACATGGACAACATTTTGGGTAAAATGGAGTGCGTGTGACCTTTGGGCTTCACATGTGGATGTGGGTAACTTGCTCTGATACCATGATAAAGTAGTCTGAGGTTCACATCCAAAACTAATTGGCAATGGGTGGAGTGGCTCAAACCCTTATAAACCTACATACAAGGTCTCATATTCCCGATGTGAGATTCATATCTCAACATTGAGAATCTGAAATGTAAAAAACAAAGATAAACAAAGTAAATACATGACAAGCAGAGGATCCAGATATATAACAAAAACGTAAGGCAAAATGAATTCTCGGCAAGACTAAGAAATGCCCGAAAGAAATGAAGCACTGGTATTACATCTTCAGTCAAGGGAGTTCGTATGAACCCAGGTGAAACACTGTTGATCCTAATCTTGTCTTTTCGCCACTCGCAAGCCAAGACTTTTGCCAATTGGTTAATTGCTCCTGAAATAAAGTGGAGAAGATCCATAGATCTTAACCTTCAATTTATCATAACAAAATACTTAATATTAATTCGAAAGTAAACAACTAGGTTTTGGAAAAAGACCTTTACTGGCAGAGTAGATACTATCACATCCCCCAACTGATACCACACCAGCAATAGATGATATAAGAACAATTTTACCAGCTCCTGAAGCTTTGAGGAGAGGATGTGCGAGTTGGCACATACTATAAGAAGATTCAAGATTGGTTCCCATAAGAAATGAGTAATCTTCAGCTGTGTAGTCAGTTGTGGGCTTTCATATATTGGTTCCCGCATTGTTTATTTGTTCAGCCAAAAATTGGGAAATGGATAATCAATTACAAGTACGTTTGGACACTTATAAAATAATAGTGATTGAACATGAATCACTAACTGACCAGGTAAACACTAGTAGTGTTAGATAGAAATGGAATAGTTACAAGGATGTTTAGTTTCCCATATATCGAACAATGATGAGACCTTGTACATGAGCTCCTCTTGTTGGGGCTTTGAGACCAAATCACAGACCGAACCAGTGACTTTAAAACCCTTGGTCTTCCATTGACTCAATCGCTCATTGAGTTGGACTTCATTCCGAGCACAAGTATGGACCTTTGCACCTAGCCTCGCCAAGTCCTCCACAATAGCACATTTAAATAACGATGACATACATGAGGTCGTAAAACTATATTATTGTATTTTGTATATGTCAATATGTGATTCTTTGGTATAAAAATTAAAACAAAACTATATTTCAGATATATGAAAGACAGCGTTGTTTGATGCACACTGAAATTCATGACTCAAAAGATTAGAGTTTGAATACAAATGAAACCCTAGTGAGATTATTGAAGAAGAAGATCGACTAACCCGATGCCTTTAGTTCCACCAGTGACAAGAGCAGTCATTCCTTCAAGCGACCATCTTCTATCTATGGTGTGTTTGCTAACATGAATATTTACTTGATCGATTTGCTCAGCCTTCTCTAGCTGTTTCTTTCTTTTCTATCTCGATGGCCAAATTTTGAAGACATATGCAAATACGAAAAGGGTATAAATAGAGCTTCTGATCAACTTTATGACTATACGTGTGTGTATAATTATTTTAAATTTATTGCATATGTCGGACCAACTTTATTGCATATGACTCAGTGGATTAATCTTAGCGAATTTGCTTGTTCAAACTTTATCAATGCATCTATTGAGATATCAATCTCACATCAAGAATATGAGACATTGTCTGTGGATTTATAAGAGTTTGAGCAACTTCATCTATTATCAATTGATTTTAGATGTGAACCTCATGCTACTTCATCAACACCATCTTTTTCATTGTTGCAATGACCAATGATCAATAATGACAAATGATATGGTTTTCCAATACTGATCACCAAGCCAACTGTGAAAGCTAAAGATTTCAGACCCACAAAAAAAGATATGCACGTACGCATGAAGACGAACAATATCTCGATTATCTTCCACCAAATTATTGATGGCCAATCAATCAAGGATAGATGAGGTTTACGTGTACATAGCTAGCTAGTTGGCAAATTAGGTTAAATTAAGCCATTATCTTGAGCAGTCTTGCATATGCAAATCTCAACAGGCCTCATCATTTGGCCCTACCCCGCTCTAAAACCCGTCCTACCCTATAGGGCCGAAGCCCTACTCGGCCCTCCGTTAGGGCTGACCGGCCCTAACCCTTTTCAATTAGGGTAGGGCAAGGGTCAAGCAAATGAAACCCGGCCCTACCCTACGACCCTACCCTATTGAGCCATTTAGGGTCAAACCCGGCCCGGCCCTAAAAGTCCGTCCTTTAGGCCTTAATAATTACTTATTTTCTAATTTTTTTAATATGTTTCTTATTTTTGTACAATACAACTAATCTTGTAAGTTTTATTTCTTTAATTTGTTTTTTTTTTTGTTAAATAACGATTGATTTTTGGTGATTTAGAGATATAGTTAATGAAATATATGAATATAACTACTTAGATTAATAATTATAGATGTCTTAAGTTAAATATAATGTATATGTATGTTAAATATGACTAAAAATAGGGTCTTGTATCACATATATCCTTTGAGGTAATTGTTGAGGGAAAAAAATTAAAACTCATGAATTTATTTCGTTAAACAAAATAACGACATATTCGGCCCTTTCAGCCCTATTTAGCCCTATTCAGGGCCGGCCTTATTAGCCCTAGCAAAATGGGCTTTAAGGGCGGGCAAGGGCTTACATATTTGAGCCCCGGTCCGATCCTACCCAGCCCTAAATATTGTTGACCAAATCAAAGACCTTCCTGACCCTACCCTAAGCCCTAAAATTTAGGATAGGGCCGGCCCTAGCCCGGCCCATGATGAGGCCTACTCAGCATAATGCTTGAAACTGGAAGCCATTGATAGTCATCCCTCCATCGACGCAAAAAGTCTGGCCTGTTATGTATGAGGCTGCAGGAAGGCATAGAAACGCCACCAAGGCAGACACCTCTTCAGGCTCTCCTATACGTCCCAATGGGGTTCGAGATATGACAGCCTCCAGTAACGACTTTCCGTCGTCAGTGAACATCTGCATTTGAAAAATAAAAATCAGTACCGTACCTCTAAATCAATTAGGTTAATTTGCACATTCGAAATCATTCATCTATGAATGTATCTTACAGGTTCAGCAAGAGGGGTTCTGACGACCCAAGGTGCAACACTGTTGATCCTAATGTTGTCTTTTGCCCACTCACAAGCCAAGTTTTTGGCCAATTGATTCATTGCTCCTAAATTGAATAAAGAAGAGATCGATCCACGGCAACATTTAACCTCCAATCAATTTATGGAATATGTATTTCAAGGAAAATAAAAGGGTACCTTTAGTTACGCCATATACACTCCCACCCCCCCAAGTTGATACCACACCAGCAACAGAAGACATAAAAACAATGTTACCAGCTCCTGAAGTTTTGAGAAGAGGATGTGCTAGTTGGCACAAATTGTAAGTAGATTCAAGATTGGTATTCATTATGGATGAGTACTCTTCAGCGGTGCACTCAGTTGTTGGCGTTGGTCCGTGACTAGTTCCAACATTGTTTACCTACAAGGTCGATATATATAGATTAACAAGTAGATTTGATTCTCTTCTTATATCTTCTCTTAACTAATCTCAGGTGGTCTGTCATTATAGCCTCGATAAACCCATCATCATACGATCGAGTATTAGACTTGTGTACTCATTTTTTATGAAAACCTTACAAATTTTGATGATGTAGAAGTAAACAGGATACATTTGTCGCAAACTACCATGCTATTAGTACTGAACTTGTGTATATTGATGATTAAAGTACTTACAAGGATGTTAAGTTTCCCATGAAACAGTGATGAGACCTTGTGTATTAGCTCCTCTCTCTGGATTTTTGAGGCCACATCACAGACTGAACCAGTGACTTGATGATAACCCTTCTTCTTCCATTGATTCAAGCATTCATGGAGCTGGGCTTCATTTCGAGAACAAGTGTATACACTTGCACCAAGTCCAGCCAATTCCTCCACAATTGCATACCTAGAAGCAAAACATCTCATAGTAAGCTACTCGTAGAAGATGGTCTAGCTAAAGCACTAAATTTGTGTGCAGGATAATGAGCGATCGACTAACCCAATCCCTTTGGTACCACCAGTGACAAGAGCAGTCATTCCTTCAAGAGACCATCTTCTGCCTCCGCCATTTTGAGCCATCTCTCTCTGCTGTTACTTGCAGCAATATGAAAGTAGAGGACTGGAGTTTGATGTCGAGGATTCAAGATGAGGTAATCGTTTTATATTTCATTTGTCTGAAAGATTAGGCAAGTCATCGTCGTTGTTTGCTTCAAATTAACATGTCTGCGGCAGCCGCATGTCAAATTTGATGTCGAGGATTCAAGATGAGGTAATCGTTTTGCATTTCATTGGTCTGAAAGATTAGGCAAGTCATCGTCGTTGTTTGCTTCAAATATGTCTGCGGCAGCCGCATGTCAAATTTGTTTCTGTCCACAGAAATGTAATACACCAAAATATCTACTGGGAAAACTAGTGCAAGAAGTTACACAGAATATGACACATTAAGTTTTAGACTTAACAGTGTACATTCATATACTATATACACCAACTTTCTGATTTACATTAGCTGCAGAATTCACCTCATTTCCTTATAGTCGGCAATCCATTTATATCTACGACTGATGTTAATCCCTCTAATACAATACGTTGTACCAAGTTTAAACAATAGTAACTCTTCCTCAAATCGTCAGCCGGGCCGGATCATCTCCTAGGAGCTAGGCTAAGTGGGCTATCAGCCCAGGTCCATCATCGATTTAAGCCAACATTCCAAATAATTTCTGTTTAGGCTCTTTCGTTCTCTCTCGCTTCTAATTTTGGTTCCGAACCCTAACAGCGAAATCCTAGATCTCAGCAGATAGTTTCTAGTGGGATTCATCTTCCTAGTTCATCCCAGCGCAAATGGTTCCGAAGAGATAGAGTGCTCGATGAAGATGGCAAGACTGTTAAGGTCAACGATCAGAAGAATGAGTACGTTTTTCCATTCTTCTCTAATGCATGAAATCCTACGATGCCCAGGTAAAGTGCTTTTGTTTTCATGCTGAGAGCTGCATGGTTAATTTCTTTTTTCTTTTTTTTTTTTGGTACAAACGGGGCCTAAAAGACCCAAAAAAAAAAAAAAAGATTACAGACTAAAACGAGAGCATGTTCTCCTAGCTCTAGTAACAGCAGCTAAATCATCAAGAAAAACTGGAATGACATGAACTAGAGGTTCTTCAAAAAGAATGAGACCAAGATCATTGGAGATGCTGCACTTTGCTAGTAGGGCATCAGCTGTCATGTTGGACTCTCTGAACACATGAGAGGGCTTCACATCATCCATTTGGGACATCATGCTTTTGCAACCATTGAGAAGAGATCCCAGCGGATGGAGAGAGAGATTGACACTTTTCATAAGATCCATAAGGATAGCAGAGTCAAATTCAATCTCAAGCTTTGAAATGTGCAGATTAAAAGCCAACTTTAAACCATGAAACATGCCCCATGCCTCAGCATCAAGAATGGCACCAACCCTAAGATTAATTTGAAAGCCAGTAATCCAAGCACCATAATGGTTTCTAATAACACCACCAGCTCCAATCATACCAGAACTAGAAGCTCTAAGCTCTAGTATCATCAATATTCAATTTGTAATAACTCTGAGGAGGCATAGTCCAGTATAGCACTGTGTAACTGAAATTCACAGAAGTACTAGATCTCAAATGAGCCTTTTTGCATTCCAAGGCATACTCCCAAATTATCTTCTCAGGGCATAGAGGCATAGTGAAAGTAGTATAAAAAACAAGCTTATTTCTCCATTTCCATATATACCAGCAAATGAAAACAAATAAATTGCACCACTTAATATTATTGCTGATCATTGAATGACAATGAAGTTGAGTTTGAATCCATCCATTCCAATCAAGAGAGAAGGAATTAGAAATAGTACCAGGTTTGTCAAAAGCATTCCAAATGTGAGTAGATCTGGGGCAATCTCAGAAAAGATGCAATAAAGATTCATCTGTAGAATTGCAGACAGGACAAACAACATTCATTGTGAAACCTCTTGTAACTCGTTGCACATTAGTAAGAAGCTTTTTATGAAGAACAGTCCATAGGAAGGTTTCCAGCTTGGGAGGGATCTCAAGTTTCCATATGAGTTTCCACTACATGGTTAATTTCTTGTCCATCGGTATTTATTTATTTTTTCTTAGCTTAATTTGCCAAAAAAGATCATACTATGCGAGTTCGCGTTGCCCTACCCTTTAGTAAAATGGAGTAGAACACTGGAAATTCATCTGTGATGATTTCCAATTATCTATATTCTAAAATGACTCCATTTCACCTGATCATTTTAGTTCACCGCTACATTTTTGCTTTATTATTCTGGCATCAATGGTTTTAGATGATAAGATAATATCATAAAAACTTGGAAAAATGCCAAAATACCCAAAAACAGCTAAAACAATGCATAATCCAACGAAAAAATGTTTCCATTGCCCATATCTATTATTTTTAACAAAAAGACATTTTCACCCTTTTTAGTAATAACACAATAATAAGCCTCGTTTTTTTACATATCAAAATTTCAGTCTCTCTCTTCTCTCTCTCCTCTCTCAGATGTGAATCTGAATCAGTTGCCGGCGAAGCACCGACGACCTGAAGCACTTGCGATGTATCGCACCGGTGATGAGGCCTCGATGCCGACTTCTCCAATCAAATCTCCTCCTCCCTCTCTCCTCCAATCTAAAAAAAAAACACACACACACACACAATCTCTCTCTCTCTCTCTCTCTCTCTCTCTCTCTCTCTCTCTCTCTCTCTCTCTCTCTCTCCACCGTTGCTCGGGGCAGTGAGTCGTCGGCGGCGACAAGCCACGAGGCAGAGCTCTAATCTCTAACAGATTCACAGAGGAGAAGATCTGATTTACAAGAAGCCGAGCTCCGATCCCCGATCTTCAAAACCAGAGGCATTGGAGCTGGAGTCGTCGCGATTTGTTTATGGTTTGCCTCCGATCAGAGGATGTGGTCTTCGCTTGGTCGCACAGCGTCTTCGCCTCGGCCTTCGAATTCTGACTCTTAGGCCGACGCCGTCGGTTTTCAAGCTGGTCTAGTCGAGGTAATAAAGTTCTACTGGAGGTGAAAAATTTATTGTAAAAGTAATAAATGTATTACTGGGGGTAATAATTTTATTACTACTAGTCATAATTCTTATCTCTTTCTTTTTTTTCTTATTCTTCATCAATCTTCTTCGTTTCTTTTGTGTTGTGACTGATTATTGGTGGTTTGTAACATGATTCTTGGGGGTCAGTAATTTAAGTATTGGGGGTCAATAATTGCTTATTGGGGGTCAATAACTGATTATTGGGGGTCGGTAACTGATTATTGGGAGTCGGTAGCTGAGCTACCGGTGACCAGAATCCGGCGACGGGGAAAATTTGAGTTACTAGGGGTCAGTAACTGATTATTGGGGGTCAGTAACCTAGTTACCGGTGACCGGAATCTGGCGACTGGAGAAAATTTGAGTTACTAGGGGTCAGTAACCGAGTTATCGGTGACCGGAATCCGACAACCGGGGATATCCGGCAACCGAAATCCGGTGACCGGAGTCCGGTGAGGTTCCGGCCAAGTATTCTCTCTCTTCCACTTTCTCTCGCTATGCATGTTTAAGGGTGAGGGTAAAATAGTCTTAAAATAATATGGTTTGTTAAGACTTTTACCTTATATTAGAATGGGCTTATGAAAAAGATAATCATTGAAATGAGGAACGAAATGTTTAAATTAGTACTAAATAAGCATTTTCCCTAAAAACTTTAATCTTCTGAGATTACACAAGTAATACTCTTTTTAATTGATTGCCTGAAGCTTTTGTACAGTCTCATTGCAAGACTCAAGTCTCCCATGAGCTCTCAGCTATATACTGTTTTCCAATGCCCAATGGGATGCCCACCCAAATTTGGAACAAATAAACATGGCCTATGTGAGAAGAAATTTCTTTTTTTTATTTTTTTAGAGAATGACATCTCATTATCATAAACATTAATGACATCCCACTACCATAAACATTAGTATAACACAAAAAACCCATCTTCCAAAGGATTTAAACAAATAAAGACAGCAACCCATACCCAAAGTCAATGATACCACACAGTAACTTTTATTATAAAATGACAAAAATATACAATTTACAAAACAGAATTACACACATTGTCATCATTCTCTCTCCCATAAACACTCAATCTGACCTTTTTTTTTCTTCTTCTATATAAACCACTTTCATATCGCACAACCTCAAAAGAAACTTCTTCCAAGTCCAACTACGCAATTGAAGCTTCTTCTCTGGACGTCTCTTATTTCTGCATCTCTTCTCTGCCATGGTCTCTCTCTCTCTCTCCTATCGCTTCTCTCTACTCTCTCTCTCTCTCTCTCTCTCTCTCTCTCTCTCTCTCTCTCTCTCTCTCTCTCTCTCTCTCTCTCTCTCTCTCTCTCTCTCTCTCTCTCTCTCTCTCTCTCTCTCTCACCTACCACAACACAGTTGCTACCTCTCTTCAATTCTCTCCACCACTCCTACGCGCTTCGCTCATCCTCGCCAAAATCCGATCACTCGTTCACTCTGTCCGATCATCGTTCTCCGCTCATCGGATACGCATACACTAATTTTGATTTGTAACTGAATTCGGAGACGTAATCTCTAAAAAAGAATAAGTGGCGATGGAGTCGACTTCCGGCAGCTCAATGAAAATCTCGCTATTGGATCTGACGGCGACGATCTTCTAGGGTGGCAACTCGATAAAAATCTCACCATTGGATCTGATGGAAGTGATCTTCAAGGGAAAGATAGACTCATCCAACTCCTTTGCTGACACTGAGGTCGCCTTTGTCATTCACCAGAATTGAGATTTTACATGGTGGCCAAGGTTCATAAATGCCACTTTACCAAATTAGTCTTTTTTGTGTTTATTGTAGTTTTTGTTTGATTTCAATCTTGTAAATTGAATTCAAAGTATAGCCTGCAAAAGTTGCATATAATTATTCAATTTTGGTGTTGTGGCAGAAGAAAATGACATTGATTACTCTTTAAAATGTCTTGTACGTTGCATAGCAGTAGGAAGGAAATAACAGGAGCAGTAGTATGTAATTAAGTAACAGCAGATGCAGTAGCAGGTACATAACGCAGAGGGCGATAGCAAGTAAATAATAACATGCATAAGCAGTAGCAGGTAAATAACAGCAGAGCTAGTAGCAAGTAAATAACAATGACAACATTAGAAAGGAAAATGATAAAGGTAGTAGCAGGTACATAACAGTGGGAACATCAACATGGAAGTGACAAAGACAAAAGTAAAGATAGCTGAACCACTAAAAGCCTGCTACTACTGCACGTATTGAAACTAATCGCTACTATATTTGTTGAGTCACTGAAAACTTGCTACTACACGTACTGCTATTACACTAGCTGAACCATTAAAAACCCTACTACTACATCTGTCACTAGCTGAACCACTAAAAACCATGCTACTACATCTGTTGGAAGTGTAGTAGCATCTAACTTTCTAGCAAAACATGCTACTACATTAGCTGAGCCACTGAAAACCTGCTACTGCACTTACTGAAGCTGCTACTACACTAGCTAAACCATTAAAAACCCTACTACTACATCTGTTGGAAATGTAGTAGCATCTAACTTTCCAGCAAAACATGCTACTACATTAGCTGAGTACTGAAAACCTGCTACTGCACTTACTGATGCTACTACTACACTAGCTGAACCACTAAAAATCTGCTACTGCATTTATTAGAAGTGTAGTAGTAGCCACATTCCAGCAAGTGCAGTAGCAACTAAAACAATACATGGTGAGGTCTGATTTAATTTGATTTGATATGTATAAGGTCAGTTTGGTAAATTAAACCATAACACATGACAAACAAAAAGAATCCGTCCTTATTTGTTAAAAACTGTTCTTATTTGTTTAAAAGACATGTAGATGGATGTATTTGTATTTCAAATCTTTTTAAAAGATGTATATGTGGTTTGTTATTAACTTATTATTTTTTCTTAAAGAAGGGCACGGCTGCCCTATTGTTCAATCAGAAAATTTGATAGATTTTTCTTACAAATTGTTTCAATAGGACAAAATGATGAGAAGGGTTGTAAAAGACCAGTTCTTTGTGTAAAAAATTTAGTGTAAAAAATTAGAAAAAAAATAAATACAAATATTAAAGCCAACCAGGTCATGAGGCTGTGCCAGTTGGAACTGGAACGTTTTATCTGAAAATTGCCAGCTTCTTCTTCCTCTCATTGAGTCTTTCATACTGACTCGTTTTCCTTGGGTTTGCAAGCTAATTAACAATAACTTGATTAGTAAGAAACAGCTTCCAGTTACTTGTCGGACTTTGCCGTACTCACTCAAAGACGACCAAACATCGAAAAATTATAGTTCAAAGCCTTGACCAAGCTACAGCAACCTAGCTAGGATATAATATATATGAAGCTGTCAAATGACATTATATATATATATATATATATATATATATATA
>NC_020493.1:19027445-19054319 GCF_000184155.1 Fragaria vesca subsp. vesca | reverse complement strand
TCAAACTCGAAAAACAAATGGACGGACTGAATTCTGTCCGGTTGTGTTCATACCAGAAAAACTCGAGTTTGAGGGCCTTAACGATCACCAAATTGGCTGAAATTTTGCAGAGATGATCTACACAATATTATCTAGATACTAAACGGTGGAGATGAGGAAATTTGATCGGAAAATGGTGCAAAAATGGAAATCCGCACCAAAACCGTTGGTGCCGACGTCCGCAGCCGAGAAGGGCTATATATATATATATATATATATAACACAACGTACCTTGGCTGCAGCAACCAGGTCGGCAGAGAGGAGTATACATACGTTAAATATTTGGAATGTTAATTATTTGGAATGTACGTTGGAATCAATCAAACATTAGTCGAGCTGGTCATGTCCTGGTGATCATGTTTAGATTTATCCATGAAATGCTTACTAATGTCATTTTACTGTGCATTTTAGTGTTAGTATATTAATTAAAAGATCCAAGTTAACAGATACAGAAGAACAAACAATTAGATTTTTTCTGATAATTAAGAACAAACAATTAGATACAAGTTAACAGATAGATAAAGAACTGAAGGATGAACATTTCCGAATTTGTACTAGCTCCTTAAGATACGTGGTGGGTGGCAGACTATGTTTTCCATCCGTCTTTATTAAGATCCTCTTTCTTCAGATCGAGAATGAAGATTTGTTTTTTTTTTTTGGAAATGGAATGAAGATGTAGTGTGAAGCGATAGTATTAACTTGATATTCATTGTTGACATAATCTTCAGATATATAATAGCTTAAATTCAATAAGTTTGATGATTGTTCGATCGTGTTATCACACTTAACGGATTATAATTTCCTTGGCCTAAGCATACCTCTTAGGCCCTTAAAGCATTGTCTGAGCACAAAGAGCAATTTCGATCAGTAGTGGTAGTTCTAGTTGCATTTCTTGCTTGATGAACAAGAAAGAAACAGAAATACTGAAGTCATCACATCAGACTATATACTTCTGAATTATTTTATAACACATCTATTCTCTATAACGGTTGTTATCATTTCATCCCAAAAGAAAAGTGTAAAGAAAAGAGAGAGTATTGTTTCACCTTAGTACTGATATTTTTTTTATTTAAGAGAACTAAAACTGAGTATTTAGGTTGAAACGTTGGATTCTGTAGTATACTGCTGTTTGTTTTTTTATATTTGCTTTAGATTCTCTCAGCTGTATCTAAAGCAGATTTGATTAATTATTCCTCCATGAAACACCAAAAAACCTAAACAAGTTGGGAAATAACTATAAAAGAAAACATACAAACTTAATTTGTTTCTTTAGCAAGTTTCTTTTACACGTATCCAATCCCACCATAATACACCAAAAACCAAAACAACTTAAATATATTAACTGATCGAAATATACTAAACTATTTAATTGGTGTAACCAAATTCTAGCTAGTTTAATATATAACGAGTGTGAGAGATATTTTTGTCCTTTGGTACAAATTGTATGTCTTTCTTGCTATTGAAAAACAATAATAAAGTGCATAGCATGCATTGCTGGGTAATTAACAGATCAACAGTATCTAGAAGAGCAGGCCTCCCCTCTCTCTCCCTGAATAAATATAATTCTTCGAATTCACTACCAGCCAGTTGACCTATCCCTCTCGATCCCTCTTTCTCTTACTCTCTCACAAATTTTCTTGTTTGATGATGGAGTCTGGTGATCAGCAAACTCCAGAAAATTCAGGTGATCAGCAAGTTACGAGCCAGGTAGCTGCAGCAAAGTCCTACGAGTGTACTTTTTGCAAAAGAGGGTTTTCTAACGCACAAGCTCTAGGAGGGCATATGAACATTCACAGAAAAGATAAAGCAAAGCTCAAGCAAGTCTCCTCATCAGCAAACATTGTTGAAACCAAACAACAACAACAAAGATTGCCTGTAGAGATCCCGAAGATGCCGCAGTCTTACTCTCCCATACTTCTCAAGGTTAATCCCAGCATCACTTCTTCGGAAGCCGTTGCCGATCATATCGAAAGAAGTGCTACAACAATAAGGGAATCTTCATGGCCGGCTGATTGGTTTCTCAATGATAAAGAAGGTGAAAATAAATTACGCCATCAACTTCCACTGTTTTCTCAAGCACCATCGGATCAAGATCATCACAGTCAAGGTGGACAACAACAACAACTAGAAGATCATGGGAATCAAAGTGATAAGGGTTCAGATTTAGATCTTGAGCTCAGACTAGGGCCTGAGCCTCAAGATTCTTCATCAACGCCCGGAAAAGCTACTACGAGAAAGTTCTTTTGATTTTGAATCTACTCTTTCAATCCTGGTATTGTTTCTCTCTTTCATTATACGAATTTATTGATTTATATTGATCATGCTGTAGATCCATTCTTTAACTTTGTGGTACAAGTGCACGTGTATAGAATTTTCCATATGATGTGAAGGTTTAATATATTGTTAGTTCTTTGGATCTTCATTACTTATTTCTTGAATTTTATTTCTGGGTAATCTCATGCATGCTGACAGAGAACAAATGAATTTGAACATAGCATATGGCATGCAATCACTTAAAGATTGCCCTATGAGTAGTTTATACAATTAACAGAGATGAAATGATTTCTTTAGTGATTTTTGACCCTGTTTATGCATCAAAACATGAATAAGCGGAGAAATATATGCAGTTATGAATTAGGGTTTACAGATATTGGGTTAATAGTATGTGTTAAACCCTAAATGCATGTGTTAAACCATCGTTTGATTTATACAACGGTACATAATACTTCCATCAATATGATCAATACTTAATTACACAATCCACATTATCTGGTTTGAGATTTTCATTAGTACGCGTTATGGTTCTCATTTGTGATTCTTATTCATTAAAAAGCACAAACAAGAGAGACAAAAGATGAACGCATAGATTATATTTGACTTCAACTCACAATTTCTTTGATTCTAATAGAAAACCTGGAGTTAGCTAGTAAGGAGCTAGGATACTGACTAATCAAACTGTAGTCGCTTATATATCAATGGTTTAAGGATTTCGGATGTAATACTTTCACTATAGCTTAGTACTTCTTCTTTTTCTTTTCTCTCTCTCTTTTTGTATACAGAAAATAACTAACTGATCGACAACAGCAGCAGAACTAGCTTGCAGCCGATTCTCATTGCGTGGGAACAACACCAACGATCAACTTAGAAGTTTAATTTAACTTTTAATTGATATATTCATTTATTCATTTTTCATAAGATAGCGGGGAGTTGGAGGCGTTATGTACGTATTAATGGCTAGAGCTAGCTGGTCAGGACCCTGGATCTCTTCCAGTAAAGATGAGAGGGAAAAGGTCATATTCGCGTGATTTGTTTGTGAAAACTAAGTAGATATTCATTGATTGATTGTGTTATGTTTTATTAATTGGACTTGGCAAGGATAATTTTTTCTTTGTTCTGATGATCATTAACACCTGAAATTCTGAGCTATATATGTTCCACAAAGGACTGAACTGCTGCAGAAGAAGATTATTTACTATTCCATCCAATTGATTCTCCACGTTTTTTCTTTAATTTCTTGTCATAGAAAGACTTAACTTGAGCTTAATTAAGTGATTTAAGAAAAAGAAAAAATAGTATTCTTACAGATATCAAGTAGTAGTCTTGTCACTCTTGTGTACCGAAAGTACTCTTAAAGTTTAGTATATATATATCTCTATCTTGTCTCTGCAATTCATGTCCAAGTTTACATATCAGTTCTTTTCTTCATAAGGAAGAAGTAATCATTTTTAGAAATAATCCACCCCTTAATAATACTTGATCAACAGCTAGCTTTGGTAAGACTGTTATTCTCAACTCGTTTCGTTAATGTCCAAGACTCTAAGCTTACAACAGACGGCATGCAGTCAAAAAAACTATAGCAAAAGTACTTCACCTTTGACATGTTTATTCAGAATGTAATGTTGTTTTATTTAGGACTGCATGCAAGTGGAAAAGAGTGAAAGAGTTAGAAGAACAGTAAATAAGTAGTTTACTAAATAGATTCAGATGATGACAGAATAAAGTTCATCTTATGAGTGTATACAAACTCTGATCGAAATCTCCTGCTGTCAACTAATCCTGAAGAGATACTAGCTTGCTTCTCTGAAGTTAATAATACTTGCATTCGTTGCTTGATTAGGTACGTAGGTTTCATCTGCGCGCATGCTTCATGCTTGATTCTCATCATCATATGAAAAAAAAATTGTAGAATAAATCAAAATTCAGATGTTCAAATTCTATGCTGATCGATTTCCAGATTTGCAGTAACAAGTCCAAATGCTAAATCAATTTCCTTATCCACTGAAAAAGGACTTGAATCAGTGCATAATATTATTACTTGGTAGAACTCAAACAACCATCCCTTAATAACAACAAAAAGCACAAATAATACTTTGATAGTCATTCTTCAATCATCATCAACATACACAGTCTCTTGTGTAAACAATCCACCAAATACCTTCCTCACTTCTTTCTTCGCCTCTGTTTGTTTGGATTTAGGCTTTGATGACTCCTTTGGTTTCGGAGCTGCAACTTTCTTAGCAACTGCTTTCTGCGGAGGCAGTGTCTTAGCCTTGGCCTGTCCCCTTACAGTAGCAATCTGAACTTTTGGGGTGTCCATGGATTTTGCAACTGTCTCGGAAAGTTGTGAGCTAAACTTATCCCAAGACAGCCCTGAGCCGAAGTCTTTTGCTTTGCTAACGAGGCCATCAAATGAGGCCCCTGCAGCCTCAGCCTTCACTTGAGCTTCTTCTGCTAAATTTGAGGCTTGAGCTTCTTGTTCGGATAGCTTCTTTACTTCTTCTTGGAGTATCTTTGTTGCCTCGGCTGCTTCACGAGCTTTATCAGCAGCTATTATTGCCTCTTCTTCTGCCTTTGCTTTTGCAATCGCTTCTGCATAAGCTTTCCTTCTTCCGTCCTCAGGGATTGTACTAAATGCAAATAAAATATGCAATAAGTTAATAGAATTCATTGCAATCAAACTAAACAGCCAGCTAACAAGGATGAAGAATCATCTCTATGTACGATACCTGAAAAGTTGATCTACAGGCCTCAAAGGTGCTGATGGATCGGTATATACCTCCACAACCTGGGGTCACAAATAAACATCCAAATCATAGTTAAGATGACTGCAAATCAAGAAAGTAAAAGCCGAAATATATATTGTTGATCACATCTTTGGCCAGGGTGAAACCTGCCGGATGTCACAAATTGTCAAATCCTATCATAAAATGTAGTAGAAAACTATCCCATTTTCATAGGCAAAAACTTCATGCTTAGCATGAGCAGCAATGATGTACCTTATTTTCTGCCACAGAAGTGTTTGAGAAAACATCTGCCACCAAGGAAGCAATCTGAGACTTGGCTACCTAATAGTGTAATGTTGGATAATATCAGGAAAGAGTAAAATTTTAATGCCCGAAAAATGGAAAGTAAAATGAAGAGAATGAAAGCATTACATATTACTGCATACATTACATTACTTTGTAGTCGTTAACGCCTCCGTTTCCTTCAGCTGACACAACAACATTGTACGAGCTCTCGGGAGAAAAATCATCCGTCAGACTTGTCTTTATGAAAGTGTAGCTGACATCTGTTTCAATGACCTTTTGCAACAGTTCAGGGATGCTCAACAGCTGAGATCGCGAGAAGATGTTGCTAAAAAATGAAGATATGCCATCTAGCACATTGTAAGTCGATGCACCAGCTGTGTTCCCGTCATAGACAATTGCCACATGCCCGACACCGGCGAGTTGTGCAGCTTGGATTACTTGCAAGGCGTCTGATGGTGTGACTTCAGTCGTTGGACCATTCTCGGAGGGGCCAATTGTGACAACAACTTTGCTGGCATTTCCGATGGCTTTGGCGATAGTTTCAGCATCTTGGAAGGCAGATTCCACAGCATTGAGGCGTTTTGATTCCTCATTTGATAGGATCTACAGTGTTAGTATGTACAATGTACTCGGAATCAATCTTACAAGTTGCATGAAGCTACATACCACAGTAAATCATCCTCAGTTTTCAAAAGACAAAACCTCATACCAACTGTGGCGAATGTTTTGTGCTGATGTGCATCGCATATAATTGCCATATCATTGTTTACTATTTTAAGGAATATTATGCGTATCACATATCCCAGTAGTTTTTACCGGATGTGATGCAAATTAACATTTTGAATAATAACTTTTTCCTTACGTCTTCAAGTTTCATCTAATTTTCATCTTCTTCTAAGCACAAATTATGCTAATCCAACCACCAACGTATTCACATTGTTCATCTGTATGGTCTGAGAAGCTAACCTTGTATTTAGAAGCAACACGAGCCAATTCTTGCGCATCACCTAGTTCAGGCACACCAGCCCTCACGCTAAAACCCTCACGCAGAAGGGTCTGCGCTATTCGAACCCCAGCCTGCCCGGTTGCACCAGCAACAAACACGGTCCCAGGGTCCTTGCTTCTGGAGGGACCAAATGATAAAGAAGGCCTGCTCACAACAGGGATCAAAGACTTGACGTCGGGTAATTTCCCGAAATTCAACCTGAATGGACTTGAATTGGAGTCACCGGCTTCGCCTTCGTCGGAGGATGACGAACCAACGTCCCCTGATGACTTGCCAAGCCGAAATGCAGAGAAGGGTCCAGCCTTGTTGGCAAGGACGGTGAACTTTCCGGGGTTTCTGCGGGTTGTTGTTGCTTTTGAATTGGGTGAGGAGGTTAGAACGAATGAATATGAGGTGAGAGTTGCAGCCATTGAAACTGGCGCTCAGAATCTCTCTCCCTTCACAATTCAGTTTCCATGGTGTTCATGACTTCTGTACTTGACTGAGTGAGCAACAATCTGGATGGGAAGGTACGGGAGCAGGCAAATGAAATGTTGCCACATGGACTCGCTATCTACTACGGAAAAATTGAACACCAGAGAAATCTAATGGGATGTTGAACCACCAGAAAAAGACGTATAGAGATATTCTAGCATTACGAAAATCATATATGTTTTAGATCAACAGGATTTTATCCATTCATGCAACCACAGAAATAATACGATAGGCATGGCCCATACTGGCTCATGTCTATAACTCTATTGCTAGGCAGCCTAAGCAAACTGAAGCACACCACCCCACAGCTTGAAATTCTAAGCTCGTGGATATGGTAAATAGAAAGTAGTACATACAAAAACCTCACTCGGCACAAATATACGGCAATTTTGTGGACAAGTAGTAACAAAACAAACGATTGCGGACAACCATCATATGGCATGTCAAAAAAACGGTTGTTTGCATGTCAGTAAAACAGTTGTATTACAAGGAACTATGGAGAACTTGTAAACAAAGCAAAACAAAGGCTAGCCTTCATTGTTCATAGAAAGTGAAGGTCTCTGGTCTGAATAGTGGAAACAGCTGAGCAATAATCCATCAACAATACTCGGAAAGGAAGGGCAGAGTTGGATTCAGAACAATTCCAAGTGAAAAGAGAAGATGAGAAACTGGCCTATACCATGCAATTTTCATGTCAACAGTGACTAAAACCGATTGTCTGAACCCGCTATAAAACTACACAAAAGAGATTCTCGTGACATGGAATGGAACTCCCAACTTTGTGACTGAGAAGTGAGAAGTAAAGGCCACAACATAACCAGGAAGGAAATATGGAAGAACAAAAACTTGAAATTAATACAAGGGATACATTACAACATCTGGAAGCAAGTTTTGCTAGGACATTCCCATCTAAGGAAGATAAAGGACAAAGACAAGGAGTAAAGACGAGTACATTTGGTGTGTTTTGCTAGGACATTCTCATCTAAGGAAGATGAGGATACAATAAATTGGGAGTAATTTATGATGCCAAAACGAAATTTCAGATAAGGAGTAACGTTATCTTAAAGTCTACACACCAAATATAGGAGGCAAAAGCCACAAAATATACTAGCAAGAATAGATCAGCCCTTACTTCTCACTGAGATCTGGAACAAGAAATATCAGTTCTCAATCAACAAAAAGGGAAGTCGATGCCTATCTAAATTCAATTTCTCTGCCCATCTCTTCGGTCAAAAATTGATAAAGGAGGCAGCATCAAAGTCAGCAAGCTTAACTTACATGCTTTAGCCATGTCAAACAGATTATGATCGTGTTTCACATCTCCAATAACACTCACAGAGAAACACTTGCTACCTGCAAATGCTTAAGCATAGGCAGTAACATCCAGCCTACATTCAGAGGAAGAATTACTATCACTAGCAGCCTAAACTTGCTAACCTCAAACTAAAGGCATATAGAGCACAAAGTTTTATCTAAAACCGGGTGATCACTCCTCAAATTGGATGTAATTTTCGAACACTGAGAATGAAAAGAAATACATTGCAAGGAAATTCACGTAAGGTATACCATCTACATTAAAAAAAGTATATTGAACTCACCATATTCGTCAATACTGCTAAATGATGAAGTAAACAAGGTCAAATGATCCACACAACAGACTTTTTCTATCAAAGTGGGATGCTTCGCATAATATGTGAAGCCCAGTGAGAAAGCATGCTCCATTATCACCCGTATTAATATTCTATATACATACATGATATACTATCCATGTTAACCTTACAGCTGATATCAACATCAGGACCAGTCACCATGGAGAGAATTATAGAAAATTAAGTCCCAGGAAGAACTCTCAAGCTGCCAACCATAAAATTTTAACAAAAATAAAGTAAGAAAGCAGCAATAAAAATTTACACATTTTAGAGACAGAAAGACATGGAGAGAAACGGGGACATGGGGAAATGATTCACCTAATTGACCTAAGCCACTGAGTTGTTCATAGAAAACTTTACCTGAAATCCATGGTCAAAATGCGCATCTGCACATGATCTGCTCTAGTAGTTGACATAAATTTCATCTATCAATTAACCAGAAAGCTAAATTTAGTTAATCCGCATCAATGAATGAAACACAACACCTTTAGGATCTTTTTGACATAAGAGACAAAAAATATGAGACATTCACAAAGAATGTCTACCAACAATCTAATCAATTTAAAATGAAGCCCAATATAAAAGTCACAATCAGACAACAGACATGTATAAAGGCAAATTAAGAGCTTCACACCCATGTGATTCACAGATTATTACCAGAAAATCTAGGAGCAATGTCTGCATAAAGTAGAACTCAAGAATAGCTCAGGGAATCCTCATTTATCCACTTAAGCTGCCAGCAGTAAACACAGACTACATCAAACAGTAACCAAAACATAGAAACACTATTTGAGAAAATATATTCCTAACAAATCTGAAATATTACTACTTGATCAGATTAAAAAGATTAAATCACATCCGCATATCTCAACAAAGTAACAAATTTATTGACTGATGCCCTTCTTTGCTTTGAGTGATTCGAGAGCCTTCTTGCGCAATTCAATCTCAAGTTTCTTCTGAACAGCCTCTTCTTCATTGTCACTTGAATGAAACCCCCTTCCGGTCACATGTTCACCATCTGAACCAGAAGCATCACTGGAGTTCTTCACTTTCTGTTTCTCGGCACGACGTTCTTCTCTTCTGCGTCGACGCTCCTCACGCCTCCGGCGCTTCTTCTCCTTCCGCAACCTCTTTTCCTCTTTCCTCCTCTTTTTAGCCTCCTTCCTGTCTTCTATTGCAGAATCATAACTGTCATCATCATCTGAAGTCACTTCTTGCTTCTCTGATCTCTTATTCTTTCTCTTTTCCTTGTCTCCGCTTCTGCCTTTGTCACTGTCCTCAGAACCAGAATCCAAACCACCACTATGGTTACTATGATCAACCATTTCAACAGATGAGTGTAAAGATCCAGGTTTACGATGTCGTTCGCTATCCTTGGTATTCTTTGAATGAGAGCGGTTCTTATCATCAGCTTTTTTCCCTTCACCAGGATTTGATGCCCTTTGTGTCTCACCTGGCAGAGAGTCTTTATAGACAATTGGCATGTTTGAACCCCTCCCAGAAGATTTTCCACTGTCAGAAATGTTATAATATCATGAAACCGTTCATGCAAGTAGTCATAATTCATTAATGTGAAATTAAATCATGTCACAGGCTATGTTTACCTCTTCATCTCCTGCTCTTGGTTTCTGCTTTCAATCTTATCCAAATGGCTTTGAGATTCAGTAAACCTTTGACCAGATACTACTCTTTCAGGAGAGTACTCTTCCTTGTTAGGAATCTTAGCAGGAGAAATTATCTGCTTACTGATCCCTGATGTATCTCTGGATCTTCTCTCCAAGGACTTGGGTCTGTGATCAGCATCATCCCTACAACAAGACATCCACAATCACTTGATGAACAAAATTATCAAACAAAATTTCAAATGATGAAACTATAATTTATTCCTTACTCTTCTTCACATTCTTTGGGACTGTCACGTCGAAGTTTTTGTTCTCTTGGTTTCCTTGAAGGACTTGAGCTACCATAACGAGCAATTTGCTCCTTTGGTCGTTTCGCAGGACTTTCAGATGGACTGGACAATCTTCTAGAGGAAAAAAATAGTAAGCATAGACTAAAAAAACAAAATCATCAGAAGACTAGTATGCATAGACTAAAATAACAAAATCATCATAAGACTAGCACATATTCTCATACGAGTAATACAGCAAAGATGAATACCTCCTCTTTTCCCTCAAACTCCTTGCACCTGGTGAAGGTTCTAAATTTAGAGGAGACTTCTGTGGTGATGGCGACAAAGCTGGAACTCTTTTGTGGTAATTATTCCCATTCTTCGATTCCCTCTGCAGTGACCCTTCGGAACCAGAGGATTGTTGTGAAGCTGGGGACAAGTTCTCAACAGACCTGTACAGGATTTTTTATGTTATGAATCATAATATTGTCGAATAATCTTATTTAAAATAAACAAATAAACCCTAGATACGTTGCTAAGAAATAAACGACTCAACAGGGATGGTGCAAGGAGAGTTGGTCATACAAGATGTCATTTGCACAATCTCATTTATTCATGCAGCAAGTGCATGAAAAACTATTGGAGAGTCAAAAAGAAGAAAAGTCCAACAGCAAATACAAAATCAAGTGGAAACTAAACCTTGTTCTTTCTTGGTGGGATTGCAGGGGAGATCTCTTCTGCGTTGTTGTTCTCTTGACTGGTGAAGGGGAATCACGCTGAACAGGAGATGAAGAACTTCGATCAGAAGGCGAAGGAGACCTACGTCGAAGAGGTGGGGACCTCCTGCCACTCCGAACTGGTGACCTCCGTCGCACTGGAGATGCATACCTGTTCCGTGATGATCTTCGATACGATGGTCGAACAGGTGAGGGTGACCTACGACGTGCGGGTGAGGGGGACCTGCGACGCCGTCCAATAGGTGACAACCGTCGCCGCAGAGGGGAGGGTGACCTGCGACGCCGGATAGGTGATGGTGATCTGCGATTACGAACAGGTGAGGGTCTGCGGCGGCGGAGAGGTGAGGGTGATCTTCGGCGCCGATAGGGTGATCTACGGCCTCGAAAAGGTGAGGGTGATCTGCGGCTTCGGAAAGGTGGAGGTGACCTGCGACGTCCAGGAGAACGTGATCTACGCTGATAGGGAGAACGAACTCGACGCAATACAGGAGAGCGTGATCTGTGCGGTGAATTTGATCGTGATCCTCTCCTGGAATGAGGTGATCTTCCTCTTGGGGAAAGTGATCCCTCAGGTGACCGCCTCCTAGATGAAATCGGTCGTCTTTGTGGAGAGCGATAACCCCTTCCCCTTTCGGAAGAAATGGACCGTCCCCGTGCTTCTGGTGACTTAGATACGCTGCTTGATCCGTCTCTTTCACCAAACCTGTATAGTGGCAGTGAGATTAAACGATTTAGGATCCAAAAACAAACTATTGGTGTATAGAAAAGAATCTCATTATAAATGCAAGATATCATAAATATCAAGTCTTTATTTATCACACCAACCATTTTCCAAAGATAATCAATGGTAAGAAAATAAAGTGAAAATTTACAATTAAGGAGTAATAAAGCATGCTCAGCATTACTAAAATATGACTACTCAGAAGCTGGACCGAACATAGAGAATTAAACCAAGCAGTATATTTAAAATTTATGGCACAAAGTGGTTCAAGATAGTACCGAGGGGACAAAGATGAGTCCGAATCTGCTGAATCTATCGGAGGCAGTGGAGATCTAGAAACCCTGTAGAAGGTTGAACATAAAACATTTAGCGGGGCTGGTGTACAAATTCACACATAATTGTAGCTACAGTATCTCAATATGTAGCATGACCAAATCAAAATATTAAGAGTATGGTGTATACCACGTATCATAAATATAATGAATGTCTTGTATATGAATGACATCCCACACATACCAACAGTGTGAACACAGATAGACTGCAGACTAGCAGGAATACTACTCAAGTGTCGAACGAATTCCAATGGCTTTTACCTGTTCCTTGCTGTCACACCATTCCTGTTGCCAGTCCCTCTCTCATCATCAGGACGGTCACTTGAAGCCCTTGGGGACACACGGTATGAACTTGGCCCCGCCTCACCATTGCTTGGTTTCTTATCAACCCCTCCTTCCTACAGTAGTTTGAGGAAAAGGCATGAACCCAAATAATTGGAGAAGCTAGCTGAATGCATGAAAACACAAACGGAAGTTAAAACCAAAAACCCTGCTCTAGAGAATGTAACTCCAGCATGAATAAATGCTATTACCATCTTCTTTGATCTCTCTAGTTCAAGCACCTCCTTATCTTTCTTTCTCTGAGTTTCAATTGCATCTGCCTCCTCCTGGAACAATCAATGGCAAACTTCTTCAATAAAAGCTGTATTATCTCAACAGACTAGGACCACAATGCAACAGTATATACTAACCTTCTTTTTTCGTGCTTCTTCTTGTTTGGCATCCAAGAACTGTTGAGGGACACCACTGGCATTATTTTGTGCACTGAGAAGATGAGTCCAGAGCTCTTTCATAAACTTAACTGTATTTTTCTCCATAAATCCAGTCAGCGAAATTTGAATCTCCTTTCCATTCGCTTCCTGCGTATTGAAAAAACATGTACCATTCATAAAACTATATATTAACAACAAAACAAAAATCCATGGCCTGCGTACCAAGAAATTGTAACAATATATCATTGAGATAAGATTTAATTTAGCTGATAACTGAGTGCCGTTTGGAAAACACACACACACAAATTATGTTTATAAATAAAAGTGATGAAAAAAGAAAAAAATCATATTATGCATCACATTACCTTGACATCTAAAAGACCATAAATGAAGTTGATAAGAACTTCATCTTCAAACCCGAGAAGCTCAGTTACCCGGGTAGCAATCCATGGACGCATAACATCCATGTTCACCTTCGTCATGTCCACCTGCAACACATCATTTACACACCATTAACCACACAAACTGGCAATACCTGATTACGTAAGTAAACCAATACCCTAATTCTCACACATTATCAAAAACACAGATAATACAAGGCGACCAATAAATTAACAACAATAGGGATCTCGGAAACGAACCAGATGTTCCAATTCCGGTGCGAATTTCTGCGATTTCATCAGCTTGGCTTGCTTGTTGGAAAACCTCGTGTCCTGATCAGCCGACGTACCCTGATAAACACAATTCAATTCCGAAGAATTCATCACATAAACAGACACAAAATCAACCAAATTGAACGAAATTAAGAATCTTTTTTAAATTTTAGAAAAGATCTGAACCACAGCATCGATGCAATCGAAAACAACTAATTAAAAGCAATTCAGAAACTGACCCTGAAGAACCCGCCCGACATGATGATTTAGGGTTTGCGATTGATTTCGGGGATCAATAATTGACGAAGAGAAGCAGCGAGCGTTGTGGTTTGATACTTATTGGGTTGTTGGGAAAGCTTTGATAAAAGAAAGGGGGTTGGAATCTGAAATCCAGACCCAATTAGAGGTAAGAATGAGTGTCCGGTACTCTCTCTCTCCCCTCCCAAAGCCTGCGACTCTGGAACTGTGCGTGTGTTTGTCTACTTTATTGCTGATGGACCTATTCGGCTAGCCCTAATTCAGAAACGGGAATTACGACTTTACCCGTGATCTGTAATTTGCTCCAAATATCTGTCTTCTACGCAGATATTTATTATTTCCTCTTGGACCAAAAATGATGCGATAATAGATTAGTTTGGTATTGTGGTTTAAAAACTTAATATTTAAAAATTTTAGTTTGATGAAGGATTAATAGTAGAGACAAAGAGATAGCAAGAGAGTCATCATCTTATTCATTGATAGGAGAGCCCTTTATATAGGGAATTACACAATACCAATATGGTAAGGATATGAATACATAGATCTAGTCTAACTACATATCCTATTGGCATAAGGCCAAGGCACACATAGAGAATATCCTAGAACACTAGCCCTTGTGCCGCGCGCTGATATGCCGATGGTGTGATCTGAGTCGTCAACAAAATGTAAGAGGAGGAAGAAGTGTCCATTTCATTCTCATTAGGCTCTTTTATATAGGAGTATAATTTACATCTTAAGGACATAACTAATGAGTATTTACAAGGACATCCACATATATTATAATATTTACAACACTCCCCCTTGAATGTCCACCAATAAATGATATGGTGTTGGACGCGCTTATTTGTTGTCTCGTTAATTAAAAACCTTGTCAGGTAATTAAAACCTTATGGGAAAAAACAACCCTAGTCGAAGGAGAAAAAGAGTGCAACGCGCATATGTTCTAGGTAGCATGCTTCTGGATGCTCCCCCTGATGAGATTTTCCCCTTGATTGTTGCAAGCTTCATATATCATAAATATCGGTTTGATTTGTCTATCACTGAAGTGAGATCTTGTTTGTTTTGCATACAAGGGCTCATCACAAGATTTTCATACCTGCAAAATGAAAACAATACCAATAGAACTATACAACTTTTAATTAGTCTTACCTCATTTAGTAATATTAGAAACATCCTCACATGTTCAAATTCATACATTATGTAATAACTAAGCAGTAGAAGCTAATTAACACATTATTATGTATGGTTCAAACCATTGGAAGATTAGCATGGCATATCTAGCCACTCATATTAATATCTTCGTTTATTGATACATCTCGTATATGCTCTTCAAGAGCTTTAAGCAATTCATAACTTTGCGAAAGTTATAATATGTAGCAACATAATCCGAATTAGGTTTTGTAGTCCAATCATAATACGCATTGAGGCAAATTTGATCACTTTAACTATAACAGAATGAGTATATATGAGCTAGTTTTAGACTATTAATTGCATGAGTTAACTTTAGTTTAATAGTCCAGCATAATGAGAGATATGCTCACCTTTGGGCCTCCCCCTCATGCCTTTCTTCTTGGGTTCCAACCCAAGACACGTCTCACTAATGAGAGTTATGTTTGCATGTATAAGCCACATTACGTCATTTCGCTTAGGGATTCAGACTCTCTCAAGTATTCATGGATCGATTTACATTCGAATCATTCATGTACTTGGATCCTTTAAGGATTTGATAAGCGATATGCTTATAATGACGCTTTACTTTTGGGAAGTCTTTTAAGATCCTTATAATATACGATGACAACTGTCGTAAGTCTCTCGTCAATAAATATATGTAACATTGTACTTACAGAAAATTGTCACGTATAAGGAAAGATATTTGTAATTCTCATGTCTTTTGTAGACATTGTGCCATAGTGATTTATTTTCATTGTGATTAATACCTTTTTGTATCATGTTTGTGCCATAGGTCTAAGTATCTCATCACGTTTTAGATATTCAGTTTAATTGGAATTGCCTCTATCCAATTTGGCCAATAATATGATTTGTCGACATTCATAATGAAACGTGGTATTGCATCATACAGTTCTTAATGGTCTTTGGTAGCTACCATATGCAAATTTTCATCAATGTTCATCATTTATAGATCTCACACATTCTTATATGCATGCATTAGCTACTGTGAGCTTATTGATATTGGGTACCCATGCCACTTCTGGGGCAAATATTGTCACTTCTATGACAAACATCTCTCATAGATGAATTATATCTAACGAATGTGGATCTATATTCATAATATCATAAAACATTATAGGATCTGTATAAAAATTTCCAGGAGCTTAAAACTTTAAACCTAGTGGATACATGATTTTCAGGACCTATTGATAACAACACCGAATAATAAAAATGGTAATATGAAGAGTCATTTCAAAAAAATAATTGATCACATGATGGTAGTAAACTGAGTTAATTATTTTAGTAACTCCAAACATTAAATCAATAACTCACACATCAATTCAATAACTCCCACATAATGCAAGTAAAAGAATGGTAATAGTCTCATTAACATGGTTGCAACTTGCAACATATGTTCATTACTACAACAATAATAGCTATAATCAAATATCATTATTTGTTGATCATATCAACATGTTTCTCATTGTCCACAAATTGTCCAGATGAATCTCAATGAAACTGTTAGTACATATGATTGAATTTAGCTTTATTGTCTTTGTCAGAGGGCTTCGTAGAGAGCCACTAAATGTTGAGGCATGCGTCAAAAATTGTTACTATAGCTACATCTATAGCCATATTAGGATCCATATTAGAAGACGCAAATGTGTCCATTCATGGCTCTTGGTAGAACAATGTTTCTTAGTGTCTCATATTGAACATGTGTTCAAAAGTTCCATAAAATTATCCATAAAAATGCATAGAATTGCACCATGATATTGCAAAACTCATCCAAACAAATGGGAATAAGAACCATAGATTCTTGATCTAAATCAATAATATATAGACCACCTATAAACTCATAAACTCATAGATCATGTTCATGGTCTTAAGTAATAATCTTGCATCAGAGACCACATTGATCATGCATCATGGATCCAATTATGTTGTTTAGAATTTCATGTTCATAAGAAAAAAAATATCAATATCGAAACTTCAAGTTCAAATCTTGTGAACAATGGATCACATGTACATGCATAAAACTTCAGGTTTATGCTTACACAATTAGATCTCCAAGTCTAATGTAATTTTGAACTTTAGGTTCACAATCTCATAAATGATTATTAGCGAAACTTCAGGCTCATTAATATAAGCAATTGTAAACATAGAATTGAGCAATATAAACAAAGTATATATGAAGACAAGATATAATCAAAATAGAAGCGAACTCATAGATCGTGAGTATGAATAATAAGCAACAAAAGTTGCATCAATATCTCATAGATCATCATGGAGTTCATAGAACGAATGAGCGAAAACGTGCTGATAACGTGTTATAAACTAAGAATGAGATAGAGAGAAAAGAGAAGAATAAAATGTAAGAGGAGGAAGAAATGTCTCTTTCATTCTCATTATGCTCTTTTATATAAAGTATGATTTACATCTTAAGGACATAATTAATGAGTATTTACAAGGACATCTACATATATTATAATATTTACAACAATTTTAAATAAGTAACCCTCTACATGTTTTTAAAATCGTGGTTATTTGAACTAAAAAGTTTTGGATAAGCACGTTTTTAAGACTTTACCAAACAGAAAATATATTCAAAATAATGATTATAAGTGATTTTAATTCTTAAAACTCAATGTCAAACTGGGCCAATGTTGATCGAGCTACTGAGTCCTAATTATTAGTTTGGCTTTGCTATCTCACTCCCAGTTAAAAAAATAAAAATTGACAGGTGAAATAAGATTTTTTTTTTTTTTTAAGCAAATGCAGATTTATAACTCATTGTATTAATAGTCGCAGCCAAAATAACACTGATACTGTCACATCCCGACCCTTATATTTTTACCTTATTCACTAGCTTAATTATAATAAGAATTTTACCGTCCCCGTCATTGAGTTAATAGTTTAATTGGTCCCTAGAGGTATTTTAAGAGATGATTAGTTTCGGGGAATTGTTCGTGGGAGAAAATATGACGACGGTAAAAATGGTAAATTTTAGCTAGTAAAAGGTAATTTTTATTCGGGTATTATTTTTTAGGGGTGTTTTATTTTGGATTTGGGTGGTATAAGAAGGTTGGACCGAGCCAAGGGGTGGTCAAGCCCAGCCCTCTTTTCTCTCTCTCTCCCTCCCGGTTTTCCCGCACCCGAACTCCCTCCCACAGTCGATCTTTCCGTCGTCGGCCAGCCGCCGTCCGGCCACCAACCGTCGCCGCACCGGTCCCGTTCGGTCGGCCATCAACCTAGCAACCTTCTTGGACCGGTGACAGCTCCCCTAGCGCCGCTGTGAGGAAGATATCGGGTCCGAGAGGTCCGACTGTGTTAGGTTTCACGTCGCCGGAACTCCCTCCTCCGGCCACCAATCCGGGCAAGCTTGGTACGGTTTTGTAGCCCTCCAACCCAGCAGCTTTGCCCTAAAAGGACTCACTCCCTCTTGAGCTAGGTAAGGAGAAATTTGAGGTGGAAGTTTTATGGCGTTTTTGATGTTTTTAGTCGATTACCCTAGTTAGGCTTGGAATTGGTGTTTGTGCTAGTTAGGAAAGTTGTAGAGCATGATGAGAGGATTATTCTGTCAAAATTTCATAGGTTTTGGAGGTCGTCGGAATTGGCCTCCGGCCGCCGCTGCCGGCGGAGCCGCCGCCGGTTAAGAGATTTTTAGGGTTTTAAATGTGGAATATTAAGGGGATTATATTGATGTGATTTATGGAATTTTTGGATGAGATTTGGATAGATTTGTGAATTTCCGAAGTTTGGTATTTTTGGCGGTTAATTAATGTAGAATCCGGTCGTAGGATTCAAGTCGTATTTTGGGGAGGTTGTATTTACGACTGTTGAGTATGATATTTAAGTTCGGATCATTCCGATTTAAGAATATCAAAGTTAGGCAATGATGAGCGCATTTATGGCTCTCGGGTAATTTTGCCTATTTTGATTAAATATTGGATTATTGGTTGGGAAATTAATATTATATTTGGAACAGGACGTGAGGAGGCTCGAGCTGACGAGGCCCCAGATCGACATCAGGCTTAGGCCTAATTTGTGAGTGGACGTTTATTTTTAATAAATGCATGCTATAGTTCATGGTTGAACAATTAATGTTGCGGAATATTTTAACGTCATTTTAATTTGACGATTTTTATTTCTCTTGGAGAGTTACCGAAAATGGGATTTTCGGTGGATATAAATATGTATTTATGAGAGAGTATGTATATAAATGCTAGCTAGCCATATGTGTCTGTCCACCTTAATGGCGTAGCATATAGCCGCATTATGGTGTGACGTGAGCGTTGGACGTGAGCGTAGTAGCCCTATTTAAGTGTTTAATTCATATAGGGGGTATGGGCACATATTTATACACCCGTCTGTCCCCCTTAATGGCGTAGTGTAGCACCGCATTAAGGCGTGACGTGAGCGTTGGACGCGAGCGTAGTAGCCCTATATAGACCCATGAATTTATATAGGGAGTATGGACGAGTGTAAATACATACATATATTATAGAGTCTGAGAGGCTCGATATTTTATGAGATAAAAGTTTTATCGCTTGCGGCATGCATTCGATTTTTTCCTTAGAAATTAATTTGGGGAAACATAAATATTTTAATTATTATTTTATTTTTGTCCACTCACTCTAACGTTATTAAATGTTTTCCCCTGGGCCTTTCATTTTAAATTGCCCAGTCTGCAGAGTTCGGGTTGGATCTAGTAGGAGGCGAGGCATAGTCACCCGCATTTCCGCCAGTTTTCATCAGTAGGTTACCTGTTTAACCTACTAGTGTTTTTCTTGCTTCCGTTAGTGTTTAGTAGCTCTGAATACTTTGGGATTATTGTATATTATGTTTAGAATTTCTGAAGGATAATTATGTGATGTTTGGACGTGTTGTATTAAGAGTGTAATTTGGAATTTTCGAGTTAGGGTTGTCCATTTTCAAGGGAGATTTTCTCAATTTTTTCAGTAAATTTTCCTTGGAGGTGGTCCCCGCATGACTTACTTTGGGTTTCAGGGTGAAATTCGAGGTGGGTCGTGTCAGATACAGACCACAACGAATTGAGATGATTCATATATCATTATGTTGTACATTATCGTCATCAACGATGAGCTTAGCAAGCTATAATCTAGCTCTACATAGAAATAGCTTTGCATGAAAACTTCTATCGTTAAGGCGCTCAATTGCGGTACGACAAGAAGTGTCCACTATCTAGATTCCTAAAAACCTACACAGGAAAATTATTGGAAATAAACTAGTAAAAAACTAATTTAAAACGCTAGAAGCCTAAAAGAATAGGCTTAGAAAAAACTAGAAAAATAAGGGAAAAAATGATGCCCAAGTGGACCCAAAAAAAAATTGTGCTCAACCCACCAAGAGAGAGACCAGCCTTCAGCCCGACCTAGCCCAAACCAGCTCCATGCTATCGCCTACAATCCCCCACCACCTGCTTCGCTCTGCTGCTCCGTCAGACCGTCACCCATCCTTCGCCTTCGTAGCCACGCTAGCCTAGGCTACCATAACCAAACCAGGCCTCACCACCACCGCAAGTTCTCATCTTGGATCTAGATCTCAAAACCCAGATTAGGTCAAACCACAAACAGCATATCAACACGACATCATAACAACCAGCCACGCCATTGGCTCACCCCTAACCCAACTGCCGATCAAAATCAGAGAGGAAATCCCTGAAGCTGCAACCATCAAACTAGCCTTCATCTCCTTCTTATCCCACCTTGCCGCCACGACTCTCCGAACCAAATGAAGAGCCTGTTGAGATTAGACCCATGAGGGATCGATTAGGACCCGTCCGACGATGGCGGAAAGGCACTCTCCGAACTAATAAGAAACTTTTCTTAGTAAAAAGACAGTGTTTTATGATTTTAGATGTGATAACCTTTTTTTGTGAGAATTCTCCAGATTTGATAACTTAAAATGACATAATATAAATTTTCTCAAGACATCAATAAGAATATCTAGGTTGAAGGGAATATCTAGGTTGAAGGTTATACAGTATATGACACTTGGGGTTTGTTTGTTTTTAGGGATTAGTATAGTTGGGCTTAATACTTATTAGAGTCCTACACTTCACAAGTCTAGTTTATTTTACATTATACCTAACTCATGTTCGGTGCTCTATTAAAGTCCTACACTCCTCAAACAAAAGAAAACAAAATTATAGAAAAGAACGATACCAATAGAAGAGAAAACACAAGAAGAAGCTCAAACCCATAATTTTAATCCGTTAAATTGATCACAATTCAAACCCATAAATCTAAACCCATAAGAAGTGGTATCATCAGTTTCACCAACATCATCACTATCAAACAAAATTTGTAAACTTCATTTGCCAAGACACGTCATAAATTCTTGAAACAAAGTCTCTCGTCTCAAGCACAATCCTCTTCCGCAACCTCACTCCCTAAGATGAGAGAATGAATAAAATTGAACTTAAAGAAGCATTGTTGGAGGCTGAAGCATACATGAGTGAGAGAGAATGATGATGTTGACGCAAAGAACAAAACACAACAAGAGCGTCTAACACGAGCTTGCACAATCCGATGATTTTTGGCCGCTCTCCCATAGAAGGTGTTGACTTTGGGGACTGTAACGTCCCATTTAATGTAGTCCTCTTTCTTGCCAAGCATGGGCTTGGTCTTGGTCTTGTTAGATTAAAGTAGTTAGTGATAAAGTAGTATGGGGTTTACATTCAAAACCAATTGGTTATGGGTGGAGTGGTCCATAACCTTATTAACCACAAACAAGGTTCTATTTTTCTGATGTGAGATTTATATCTCAACACGCCCCCCACATGTGGTGAATTTTCAAGCCTAACACGTGGACAACATTTGGGGTAACGTGGAGTTCGTGTGTCCATTACGCATTCAGACGTGGACATGGGTAACCCGCTCTGATACCATAATAAAGTAGTATATGGTTCACATCCAAAACCAATTAGCTATGAGTGAAGTGTCTTAGACCCTTATAAACTACATGCTAGATTCTATTTTTCCGATGTGAGATTTATATCTCAACAATTAATTTAGTCTAGTCCCTAAAAACAAACATATCCTAAGGATGCATAATTTTATGCCTTGTGACCTAGGCACTGACAAACTCTACATTTGTTGCATGTAAGGTGAACAAAAATGATCTCATCTAGTTAAGCTAGTGCCAACCAATCTTAATGTGGCCCCCATAAGATAAACGGATGGTCATGAATCATGATATCCTTCATATTCTCAGGAGCGATGGCCCCCCTGACTGAGACTTGCTGTTGTTACAGCAGCTCTTGCTATTTGTTCTGCTTTTGTCTTTCTTTACTGTTAGTCTGTAATGGTTTGTAGCAGTGTTTACTTTTTCCCTTGCTTTTTCAGCCTTGTTGACTTTTTTTAGTTGTTTTTGCTCGACCTTTGTGGTCTGTTTCAATGAAGTTCTATTCTTGACCAAAAAAAAAAAAAAAAAAAAGGGTAAACACATTAATTTTGGATCCCAGAGTGAAAGTCTGTTAAGATTGAAAAATTTATGTATCGAAACTTAGTGACCGATTTATATCTATTTTAAAAATTCTTTATTATTATTTTTCCAGTGTTATTATTATTTTTTAGCACATAAACACAAAATCACCACGCAAGAAAATTAATATGCTGAAACAAATCAGCTACTCACTGTATCAAGCTTCCCCAAGTGAGGGGTGTCCTGTGTTCCTTCCTTGTCCAAACAGTCATGGGCGAATGGAAAAACAAGCCTACAGTACGAAATCTATATATAACGAGTCAGAATCGTGCAAATTTCGCCACGTGGCCCCACTATAAATATTTTAACTTTTCACCCACCGCCCAACCCACATATAATCGGATGCAAACCTATTTATATTCCACTCTTTATTCTGCACTTCTCGTCCGCCCTTCTCTCTCTTCCCTCCGCTCCTCTATCCTCCGCCGTTTCTCTCTCTTCTCTCTCACTCTCACACCCAAACCCTAATTGCTCCCCGCAGCTCCAATCGCGGATTTCCTGGGCTGGATTTCACCTCTCAATTTTTCCGGTGAAATCTCCGGTTTGTTGACGGGAGAGCCTGGAGGCCGACGGGGGCTGAGGATCGGAGAATGGCTTCGACGAGCGCTGTCTACATCAGTGTCATCGAGGACGTCATCAACAAGGTCAAGGAAGAGTTCGCCAATGGCGCCGGTGAAGACGTCCTCAAGGAGCTTCAAGGAGTAATTTCAATTCTCCCTTGTATCTTCATTTTTCAAATTATTGTCTTTATTTTTCGAGTTTTCGGTATCGAAATCGGAGATTATGTCGTTTATTGTGTCTATTGATATGAGGTTGTACGATGGACTGGTTATTAGAGCTCGATCTGGTTCATTTCTAGGGTTTTGGATTTTAATGAGGATTAACTTGGTTTATTGAAACTGTGTAAGTATGGTTTAGTTGACATTTGTTCAAATTTTCGGTGAATCTCAGACTTGGGAGGCTAAGATGATGCAAGCTGGTGTTGTAAATGCTCCGATTGAGAGGTCTGCGGCGGCCAAGCCCACACCTGGAGTTACTCCAGTTCATGATCTCAATGTACCGTATGAAGGGACTGAGGAGTATGAGACTCCTACTGCTGATTTACTCTTCCCTCCAGTGAGTTCTTTTTTTATTTCATGTGATTTTCTGTATTTGCGATGAAAATCTCTGCTTTGGTTTGTATCAATGGTTGATTTTGTTGGTGCTTTGGAATGTCAGACCCCGGCACCAACTCCAATCCCGCAAACTCCTTTGCAACCACAAACTCCAGGCCAAACACCAGGAACCGCGGAGACTTATAATATTCCTACTGGGGCTAGTGATGATTCTGCTGGTGGCAATGCAGGTGCAAATACAGATTTGAAACCTGGAAGACCTAGCCCATACATGGTAAAACATTTCATTCTGCGTGTGTAATTTGTATGTGGATGAAATAAAAATCCATAGAGTAAGCCACTCCACTGATATTGAGGGGAGCAATAGTCAATTTCTCACTGAGAATGGATTACTTTGATCGTCAAGACCCGAGAAATGATCAAAGAGCATATTTGGATATTATGCCCTACTAATTTTATGCTAAATGAATGTCTTTTGCATTACACATACCCTTGTTGAAAGAACGTGATGGTATGAAATCTTTTAAGAATAAAATTTCACTATAATTTATGTTGGGAGTATTTGCCACTTTCTGCATACTAGAATTCAAATTGCAACGACATGTGCCAGAGAGTGAGAGTAGCACAGACTATTTCATCTTAGATGGTATGAGTTTATGAAACATACATGTTCAATTCATGCAGTATTAATTTGCATAAAATTTCAAGTTCTAAAATGTTGCAAAATTCTTCAAAATATGCCTCCATTTGGTTTTTACACGAATATTTTCATAAATATGGAATGATAATATTTCCCTAAATATGAATCCAGATACTTATGTTAATATGACTACCAAATTGAATGATATTCCATGGATACCGATAATTGCATCACTGGTATAAATGCAAATGTGAATAGGACATTGTTTATATAGTTCCTATAAAAGTAAATTTACATTTAGTTCCTTGGGTTGTTTGATAAGTATAAGAAAACCTAACTATTGTTTCTTTTGCCCGCAGCAACCTCCTTCTCCTTGGATGACCCAGCGGCCCCCACTTGATGTTAATATCGGTAAGTCGAATACATATTTAGGTTAAAGTTTTTTTTTTTTTCCTCCATGATGGTTGGGTATTGATTCACACGTATTTGTGTAGCTTATGTGGAAGGGCGGGATGAGGTGGATAGGGGAGCCTCTCATCAACCCCCAACACAGGTAATGCTGTTAATAACTAAATTGAAATTGCAGAAAGGAAAAAAACTGAGTATGAAGAAAAACCCATGATTAACCATCTTTCGAATGGATTTGGTTTGTTTACCTTTTTTTTCATTGCTTCTTTTACTTCATCCTTGTCAAGGACATGCAATCTGTTTTATGTTGATACAATTCAGTTACTAGTATAGCTAACTATTTATATTCATTTCAGGACTTCTTCACAATGTCTGCTGGAAAGCGAAAACGTGAAGAAATTCCCCCACAATATCAAGCTGGTGGGTTTATTCCCCAGCAAGATGGAGCCGCAGATGCTATACCCGAGTTTTTTGAGATTGAGGTTTGTTCCTTTTGTTCTTTCTTAATTCTTATGGCCTAAGTGCCATACTTCAGGCAAGTTTAAATTTGAGTAACATCGGATGCCATTTTTAATTGGATTTGGTTTGATATCCTTGAAAATATATGAAAGAAAGGGAAAGGGGTACATGTTCTCGCTTTTTAGGTGATGATATGTCCATGTAAAATTGCCAAGTTACCAATGAATGTTGGGACAAAAGTAGGAGGTGTTCAATGTGGAGACTGAAAGGTGGAAAGATCAGAGACAATACTTATGAGAATGTACTGAAAGATGGATATATGCTACTTTTAAGCAGTGTTGGGATGTTTCTTCAGTCGATACATCTTAACTGCTTTGGATTTCTGTACAGTGTTTTGTTTCTTCATTTTTGGTCCGAAGAGTCTTAGTACTAATTGTTTCTTCACTTAGTACTATTTTTTTTTTTCTTCTCTCCATAACATTCTTAGAGTATGCTAGGAAGTATTGTTTTTTCTCATTAGGCCTTTGTTGTTGGCTTCTTCTGGTGTTGCCATATGCAGACCCTCCTTGGAGGTGTAGTTACTTTTTCCGATGTTAAGTTCACGTGTGTTATATTTGTACTAATTCATTGGAAGTTGGGTAATTATTTCTAGAACCTACTTAGTATGTACTAGAAGTTTATAGTTTCTGCTCATGTTGGCCTTGGTTTATTGGTATCTTTGTAGAAAGCTCTCCATTAATTGGAAATGGACCATTTGTTTGCTTTGATGTTAACTTTCTGTGATTTTTTTCTCTACTAATCCAAGCAGTAAGCTTTGTTGATCACTTCTGGATCAGCATGAGTGATGGATATGACAAAATTCCTTGTTGATTCAATACAAATCTCTGAGTCACATTATGTTACTGACCTTTCAGATTTGTGGAGGGAGCACTTCTATTGGACGTGCGTATGGTAAGATGTCTGCTTGTACACCCAAGATTCCTCAACTTGATGGGCCAATACCTGATCCCTATGAGGAGCTTTCTACTCCCAATGTAAAGACAGTTCTCAAAATTCTGCATGCAGCACATAATTATGCTTCTTTTTATTGTGTGTGCGGCCTTTTGTTTATTCTTTTTGTGTGTCAATAATTCACCTGGACTTGTTGATGTCTGACTCACTCACATGTATATTGGTATTGACTTTTGGGTAAATGAGGGTCAGAGCGAATCAAATTTGTTAGGTTAAGCAAGTTGTTCAGATATTGAATTCTGACTTGTTAAAGCTTTTAGATTTTGAATAATTATCTTGATAGTCTAACTTGTTTAAAGTATGAGATCTGGATCTCTAGAGAGTTGTACTTATTTATGTACTAAAGACGAGTGTTCATGTTTCGACTTCTCTCTCCCTAGAGTGGAAATATTTGTTGACTCGCTAAATGATGATTGCAGATATACAATTATCAAGGAGCTTTCAATGAAGACTACAACATTGCCAACACACCAGCTCCCAATGGTAATTGTGAAACGTTGTGATACACTTTGAACATCATGACATGTTAGATTATCTTATATGAGGGTAACTTTCGTCTCTTAGAATTTGATTCTTCTACTTCTCATATGATCTATTTATTCTCCAGATGTGCCAGTCACTCCAGCTCCTGTTGTGAATGATGTTGGAGATGATGATGAGGACGATGAGCCCCCATTGAATGAAAATGACGATGATGATCAGGATGATGTGGACCAAGGAGAGGAACTGAACACACAGCATTTGGTATTGGCTCAGTTTGATAAGGTCTCTCTCTCTCTC
>NC_020493.1:19024983-19027425 GCF_000184155.1 Fragaria vesca subsp. vesca | reverse complement strand
AAGTACGTCTCTCTCTCTCTCTCTCTCTCTCTCTCTCTCTCTCTCTCTCTCTGTTGTAATTCCTCTTCTAACTTGTAATGAACAATACTTAAATTTCTTTCCTGTATCTGGTTTGTGTTCTCAAACCAGATCAGATCTGGTAGGCTGCTGCAATATGTGTATTCTTCTCATATTTTTGATTTGTTAGGTGACACGCACCAAAAGCAGGTGGAAGTGCACACTGAAGGATGGCATTATGCACATAAACAACAAGGATGTCCTCTTTAATAAGGTGAAATTCACTTTAAAGAATTGATGTTCTTGCATGCTTTTTGCTGCTTTTTTAATGCTCATGAGTTCACTTGTAAATGCTCATTGCAGGCAACGGGAGAATTTGACTTCTGATTAGTTGGAGAAATGTCTATTCTGGCAATCAGCGGAAGTTGCGTTAGCAGAGCAAGTCCACAGTTACCATTGGCCCATGGGTGTTTTGTAATTTTTCTTTATGAACTATTATTAAGAAAGCTTCGAGGGGGAGAGAAACATTCTAGATGTCTTTTTAAGATTGGGACCGATGATGTTGGCCTTTGTACATAAAGGATGAATTTTTTTTTCCGGCCTTTACAATGGGAGGGGCTACTGAGGCACGTTTCTGAAGTTTAAATATTTTGTGCATTGGAATGTGATTCCATTGACTCTGTATACTTGGATCTATCGGTTCAATTTAAGAATTGCATCGTTTAGTAACTTTGCATTCAAGATAAACGATAGCTTGTATTTGATGTTGTAGGTGTGATTTATGGAGTTCCCAAATCTACTGAAACAATATATTCGGAACTGTTGTGGTTGTTCCATTAAGTTTCTATATGTTTTACGGATCTGAGTATGTGTTGAATCAAGAGGTGCACATTAGAAGTTTGAACCGAGACTTGTGTTTTAGTCGCTGAGATGTTTAGCTAACAGTTCAGGTGAGATTAGGAACAAAGTCTGGTATGTGTTTTGAAACTAGACTCAAGGTAGAGATAGCTCCTCATTCATCTAATCATCTTCCTTCTTCCGCTCAAACTTTCCGTTTTAAGCTCTCCCTTTTTATGGTTCAATACTTGAAATACCGGATATTGTGGTTCTTCAGATTCGAAAAAGTTATCTTGTAGCAACAAAAAACAAGCACAAACAAAAATCGATCAACACAGATCATTACAGACTGAAGCTAGTAATGTATCCGAAACCGTAAAGAAGCTAGGCTGGTGTACGCTAGCTTCATCTGTACGTATTCTGTAGCAATGAAGTAGGCCTTTTTGTACATCAAAAATGTTACCGGCCTATCCATGAAGTCCGCAATTTAAACCTTACTGTGCATGGTTTGTGATCATGCATTGAGATTGAAAGACAGTAAACAATGACGATGGATCTGCGAAACTCGAGACAGCCGGATGCTGCCATCCAGCTCCACCCTGAAAGGGTGACTCCGGTGGAGCACTGTTCCTTCTATTCGTGCCATGGCCACCGTCTGTCTCCATTTTCTCTGACATTGATGCCGGGGATCGAATGACTACCGGAGAAAGTAATGGAATTGCATTAGGAGAATCTGAAAAAGGGTTTGTTCGGGCATTGCTTGTCATTTGATCAACATGAAGAGATGCCGGGGCTTGCTTTTGTAGCCTAGTTGGGAGCCTCGCTTCTTTGTCTTTGCTGTGGCATGCATTGTGAAAGTGAAACTCCATTTCTAAATAAGACTTTGTATGATATTTCAATGGCTTCAAAGTTTTGTTCAGAGTTCAGGCACAGTTTCTGATCCCTCACTCGGCTTATTGCTTGTACAGGTTTTCAAGGGGTATATATGCAAGTTTACCAAAAGGGTGTACATAGAAATGGTGCTAATTATTATTACTTATTATTTTCTTGGCTCTAAAAATAAGGGTTGGTTAATGAGGTGAATGGCCAGAAAATTTGCGTTTTCCTGAAGTGGGAGTATGACAGTTTGAACAACGGTCATTTGCTCCAATATTGAAATGAGGGCCTGCATCCTAGGAGTTTAGGGGTTTATGATCTCTTGGAGTCAAATGTCTGATCCAGCTATACCGGATGAGAATAGGCCATGCCAAATTTGTGTTTAGTATTTGTTACTTCTAGTTAAGCAAGTAATATGATCCGTCACATTATTCTGATTAATCACGTTGTTGTTATAGGATAATTAGAATATTATTGTTCCTGTAAAGTAGATATTTACTCAGTCAGATGTTTATCTAGTCAGTTGTTGACTTAGTCAGTATTGTTATGGTTTGTGGTGGCATGTACCACAAAATAAGGAGAGATTCATGTAATCTTGTTATCTGTAATCTCCTATAAAAGGAGCTCACTCATTCGGATGAAATATACAGTTTTTCCTAAAACACGTTATCAGCACGAAGCTCTAACGTGAGTATTTTTTTTCCAACAAAAAAAAAAAAACCTTAGGTAGCT
>NC_020493.1:19022481-19023778 GCF_000184155.1 Fragaria vesca subsp. vesca | reverse complement strand
AATCTACCTACTTCTGCTTGGGCTTATAGCGATATTACATGCAGCCATGCTTATTCGTTTCAGACCCGCTGCTAGACAACCATTTTCTGCGTACCAGTTGGTTACTGGATATGAGCCGAATATTTCACATCTACGCATTTTTGGTTGTGCAGTTTATGTGCCTATCGCGCCACCATTACGCGAAAAAATGGGTCCTCAGAGACGAATAGGTGTATATGTTGGATATGTGTCACCAACTATAATCCGCTATATAGAACCCTTGACAGGCGATCTATTTACCGCACGATTTGCGGATTGTCACTTTGATGAGACAACCTTCCCGTCATTAGGGGGAGGAAGGAACAACAATGTTCCACAAAAACGATAGGAATTGTCGTGGTACGTTCCCACTCTATCTCATCTTGATCCCCGCTTTGCATTAGCAGATAGTGAAGTTCAGAGAATTATAGAGCTTGTAAACGTAGCAGATTCGATGCCTGATGCGTTTACTGACCTTGCCAAAGTGACGAGATCACATATACCTGCTGCAAATATGCCTGCAAGGATAGACATCCCACAAGGAGGATGTGAGGCCGCTGCTCCCAATATAGGAGGCGGTACCACCACCACACTTGGTGGACGTGTGGTGGCTGAGGTCGCGGCTCCCCAAAGGAAAAGGGGGAGACCTGTAGGTTTTATGGATACTCGCCCTAGAAAGAGGGGGAGTTTGGCACAACTTAATCCATTGATCATCAACACTCAAAATCCAACTCATGAAATTATTCCTGACTATAGTTATGTCCGTGAGAAGACCAATTTGGAGGAAATTCCAACAGTTGATCCAAGTACAGCGAATAAAGAGATCTCAATGAATTATGCTAGCGTACATGAGATACTGGATAGAGAATCTGTGATCCTTGATGATGCATTTGCATTCTCAGTTGCACAGGAAATCATAGAACATGATGATATCGAACCTCGCTTTGTTGAAGAATGTCAACAGAGAGCAGATTGGCCCAAATGGAAAGAAGCAATCTAGGTTGAATTAGATTCACTAACAAAGAGACAGGTATTTGGCCCGGTAGTGCTAACCCAGCCAAATGTAAAGCCTGTGGGACATAAATGGGTTTTTGTTAGAAAGCGAAATGAGAAGAATGAGGTGTTAAGATATAAAGCCCGCCTTGTGGCGCAAGGTTTCTCACAACGCCCTGGAATTGACTACGAGGAGACATACTCTCCTGTAATGGACGTTATAATTTTCCGCTACCTTGTCAGTTTGGTAGTTTCTGAAAAACTTGACATGCAGCTTATGGATGTG
>NC_020493.1:18998767-19020907 GCF_000184155.1 Fragaria vesca subsp. vesca | reverse complement strand
AAAAAAAGGTTTGATTCGTTGGTAAAAGTGCTTCGTTGAGACTATTGACAATTTTTTTTATTTTTATTTAGAAGAAACGAAAAATTTATATTAAGTAAGGTTAATTACAATCACTAGTAATTACATCCTCCAGAAAAGAAGGAGTATAAGTAAAAAAGATATACAAGGTCTACAATTGAGAGCTCAACGAGCAAAGGAATGAGTAACATGGTTTTCAACCCTATAAAAATGAGTGAACGTGCAACTTGACAATTGAGAAAAAAGATACAGAACATCCTCATAAACCACACTCTCAAAAGAACAGCTGGTGAATTGAGTGGATGACTTACACAAGAACAAGAGAGTAAAATCTTGTCTAATTTGTGGTTTTTAAGCTTTTTCATTATTTTTTATGGGAATGTGTAAAAGTAACAACACTTACAAATAGAACCGCAAGGAACAAATCTCTCCGGATGATCAAGTGGAACGCTAGACACAACACTAGGAACAACAATGAGTAGGCAGTGAAACTAATGGAAAACGTGAGCGAAAATCAACGAGACGGTCGGCATCAGTTGAGGATCGTATGGCCAAACCTAGTCTTATTGAGTATTGACACCATTCTTTACTTTATTGGATAGTGGATGCTTAGAACAAATCCCATTCCAAACGAATCACGTACGCACACATTGTCCCCATTCTGGTGTATCAGCGATTGAAGAAGCCAAGCGCTACAAAATCATCCAGGTCAAAAAGTCAATCAAAATATCTACTCACTGATCAGACCAAGAGACACTGAAGCGGGAAATATCAACACTTATTAACAACCTTTTGGAGCAATCCACTACCCAAAAATGGCCTTCTCAACTCGGCCCCTGTTCAACCACACACACTACTCACCACCACTTCATCAACTCAAGAAGAACAAACCTGTAATCCCACTTTTCTCTAATGCCCACTTTACCCCTCCACCCCTTCGTTCCCCTTGTTTCAGGGCCAAGTTTGGCACTTTCACAAACCCATCATCATCAAAACAACTCAGATTCAGTGTCAAGGCAAACAACCCATTTCAGTTTCTGCTTTTTTACTTTCTGGGTTTATGTGTTATGGGACTCATTTTGCATTGTTTGGTTGTTTTTTTTTTTTTTTTGTAGGTTGGGTCTCAGAATGACTATTCTTCAGGGGATGAGTCGCAGTCTCTTATTCCTGAGGCATCTCCACAGGAGGATTATTCTTGGGTTTCTGTGATTATTCCGTACGTTTCTACCTAGTTTGTTTATTTATATGAGTTCTTCTCATGCTTTAGGAAATAGGTGTTCTTTTTTGACCTCATTTATGTAATGTAACTATTTGTGAGCCAATGTGATGGAGGACCTGAATTGGGTCTTAATGGGGGTAAAGTTTCATGCTTTAGTTTTGGTTACTGAACCAAGTTGGTGATTTTTGAAGGATAGCAAACTATGCCTTGTAAGTGAATATATATACTGAAGAACGAAGGAGCTTTATAGATGAACTTGCATACTGCATTGTGTTGAAATTTATGCTTCAAAAGCTGTCTACTGTTTTTAGTAGTAAGGGTAACATTTTGGAAGCCAATGTAATGGATGATCTGAATTGGACCTTAATGGGGAAATAGTGGCATGCTTTAGTTTTGGGACTGAAGCAAGTTGAGTGCTTTTCGAACAGTAGCAAGTTACAGTTTGTAGTTTAATATAAAATTTTAAGAAATAAGCAGCTTTTAGATGAATGTACAGACTGCAATCTGCTGAATTTGTGTTTGAGTATTTCTCTACTTTCTGGTTCATGTAAATTGTGTTAATAACCAGCTTCTTGGAATTCTAGTTTTGTGTTTCCGGCATTGGGTGGTCTGTTATTTGGCTATGACATTGGTGCTACCTCTGGTGCTACCATCTCATTAATGGTATATTTGTCAACTCTAGTGGTTTGTTTTCATGGTTTTGATGATCAAGTGTGACTAAAGTGTTTCTATGTTGACATGTCACAGTCCGCTGAGCTTAGTGGCACAAGTTGGTTTAATCTGACAGCTGTTCAGCTTGGTCTTGTGGTATGAAATATTGAATCTTAGTTAACTTGCTTGTGTCATTTGAATTCTTCTGCTCGTCTACCAAAAAACCAAAAGGACATCAATAATCATAAAGTACATTGTTTTGATGCAGGTTAGTGGTTCCCTCTACGGAGCTCTTTTTGGTTCTCTCCTTGTCTACCCAATTGCTGATTTCCTTGGTGTGTGCTTTGTTTACTCTTTTACTTTGAGGTTTTGAAGCTTCAATGCTTCATGATATATCATTTCTAATTCAGACTTTTAAATGGACCATGAAGGAAGGAGGAGAGAACTCATCATAGCTGCTACACTTTATCTCCTTGGGGGTCTGATCACTGGATGTGCTCCAGGCCTTGGTGTTCTATTAGTAGGCCGTGTTTTATATGGCATCGGCATCGGCATGGTAAGCTCCTTTTCAGTTTTCCTTAGCTTCTAACTAAGCAAAAAATGAAAACCTTTCATGATTTGTTTTGACAGGCCATGCATGGGGCTCCACTCTATATTGCTGAAACATGTCCATCTCAAATTCGCGGAACTCTAGTGTCATTGAAGGAGCTCTTCATAGTTTTGGGGATCCTGGTATTGTTTAAATAACAAATTTTTTATGTTGATGTTTTTGTTATTGAGTTTCTAAACTAAAGTGAGACGTTCTGTATGCAGTTGGGTTATTTAGTAGGAAGCTTTCAGATTGATGCAATTGGGGGGTGGCGTTACATGTATGGAATAAGTGCACCCATTGCTTTACTTATGGGAATAGGCATGTGGATTCTCCCACCATCTCCTCGATGGTTGCTTCTCAGGCCAGCTCAAGGTAAAGGGTCTGTGAAAGAATACAAAGAAAAAGCTGTTCTTGCCTTGAGCAAGTTGAGAGGCCGGCCTCCTGGTGACAGAGTGTCTGAAAAACAAATAGAAGAGACTTTTGTTACTTTGAAGTCATCCTATGCAGATGAGGAATCAGAGGGGAGTTTGATGGAGATCTTTCAAGGCCCAAGTTTGAAGGCCTTCATAATTGCTGGGGGTTTAGTCCTTTTTCAACAAGTAATCTTTCCTCATCGCTACAATGAAATGAGTTTATCTCTTCTTTTTTTTCTTTTTTTTCTTAACTTTCTTTTATTTAAAAAATAATGTAACGGAGAGAATATAAAGAATTAGTAAGCCAATCTGCTACCTGACTTCTCAGATAACAGGGCAACCAAGTGTCCTATATTACGCAGGTCCAATTCTTCAGGTATCAAATTTTCTATTATTGTAACTTTTTCCAGGTGTGTAAAGTTTGTTTTCTTTGATGTCATTTTGCCTAACTATGTGATACTCTTCGTCATCTTGTCAATCAAGAGTGCAGGATTCTCCGCTGCTGCTGATGCTACCAAAGTATCGGTTATAATTGGGTTGTTCAAGGTGCACATGTGATATTCATTTCAGAGATAATTTTGATATAGGAGGGAATGCTGTAGGAAGCTCCACTTTTGGGTCTGACTATTCTCTTTTTTTGACTGTTTCTGCAGTTCGTGATGACAGGGGTAGCTGTCCTGAAAGTTGATGATCTAGGAAGAAGACCTTTGCTGATACTAGGAGTCAGTGGTCTTGTATGCATTCTAACTATTCAATAATTTAGTTAATTATTTTTTTGTTATTTTCTACTTTGTGACATTTTAAACGGTAATGATGATGATGCAAGGTCTATTTGTTCTTAATTCTCTTTACGTCAGGCTCTTTCCTTGTTTCTCCTCTCTGCTTACTACAAATTTCTTGGGGGGTTCCCACTAGTTGCTGTAGCTTCTCTTCTTCTCTATGTTGGTTGCTACCAGGTATTTTGTTCTTTTGGCTCTGTCAATCTTCTTATGATGTTTTCTTTAAATGGAATAGTCTAATAGCACCACAATATTGTTTTTGTTGTACGGGTAAGTCACACCTGTAAACCAGAATCTTAAAACTCGACATAAACTCCTCCCTCACCTGCACCACAGCTCTATTCCAACTTCTTCATAAAGAAGGGGATGGGGCTTACTAATTTAAATGTCATATTTTTTTTTTGTCTCTGGTATTAAGACAGATTTTGACATTATTGAATATTGTGCTCAAATGCCTTTTCAGATATCTTTTGGTCCTATAAGTTGGCTTATGGTGTCTGAAATATTCCCGCTTCGCACAAGAGGAAAAGGGATTAGTCTTGCAGTTCTTACTAACTTCGGTTCAAATGCCCTTGTTACATTTGCATTCTCACCATTGAAGGTATATAACGCATGTCAATCTATTCGCATAAACTAGTTTCATATGTCATGACTGGGCTTTTGGAGGACTAGTACAGAAGTGGTCCATTAACATTTGATAATTCTGCAGGAGGCACTAGGAGCAGACAACCTTTTCCTCCTTTTTGGGGCTATCGCCTTGATATCTCTTCTGTTTGTTGTGCTAATCGTCCCAGAAACCAAAGGTTTGAGTTTGGAAGAAATAGAATCCAAACTCTTGAAATAGAGGCTAACCGTCCGTCCAGAATCTGTCATTGTAAGTTTCCCGACTTGACATGTATTCACCAGTCTGTAGCCATGCTTGTTTCTATTATATGGACAGATAGATTCACATAATCATGTAAATCTGTTCCACAACTATGTACATCGTTATATGACTCAATTTCATGACACTTTAGTATAAGGAATGGTGAGTGACCAATGAATGAGATTCTAAGGAGCTATCAGTTTACACAAAGCAAATTTAACTGCACACAGAGCACCTGAATCAGGTCTCAATTCATCGTGATATGGAGATGAAAAATAGTAGACGTTTTTATTTTTAATTTTTCTTTTCCAGTGCTAGATTTAACTGTACTCTCCAACTTATGATACTGAAACGTCTAATTCGTTTGGTGTTTAGAATCCTGCAATCTTGGTCACTTGGTTACCAAAGAACTACCAAGGAGTTAATGGCCACTCACAAATGGATCCAAAGCTAACAAAATAACAACTAAAAGAAATAAGTGGCTGTGAGTTCACTATTCTTCATTAGATTCAATACAGGACACCCAAGTGAAAACTGTGGAACAAACTCTATCCAAACCAAGGCCAACACAGTCTGGACCAGAATCTAAAAGTCCCTAGATATTTTTCCACACAATAAAAATCTGTTTGGAGACTAAATAGATACCTACAAAAAATCAATTCCAAAGCCTAAAAGCCTCCAAATGATCTCCAATAATAGTGTTTTTCCAAGTTTTACAAGTGTGGTGCATATCCTATTTTGTTCAGAGAAAGCCATGTGTCACTCAGCCAATCCTATTTGTGTGGCTTTCAGGGACTTCATAACCACACCACAGATATTTCAATCACTCCACACTTATAATCTCCTACTCTTCTTAATATCCATCCCACCAACACTTCAACATCTTCAGCTTTATTGCATTACTCACAAGCTCTTTGGAAATCAACACCACCTTGATCCATGGCTTCCACAGTCTCAACTGTTGGAGCTGTTAACAGAACACCCGTACTTTCCCGCCAAATTTTTATATCTCAACTGTTTCCATATTGTTTTCTTTTAATCTACTGTGGGATACCCCAAAAGTGTTTTTCTATTATATTTTTCTATGTGATTCTTTAAACTACAAGAGTTTTGATATTTTTTTCAAGTGGTTTTTGCTCGATCAAAAGAGAAACCAAGTGAAAAGTTTGTGATGTTTTATATTTGAATTATTGCCTTGTTTGTTGGTCTATATTTAATGCAGTTGAGCTTGAACAGCTCTGGTGCTGGAAGCTCAATCCCAAGCTCAGCTTTCTTGGGCAGCAGTTTGAAGAAGGTCAACAACACAAGACTCTCCTACCAAAAAACTGTATCTGCAGGTAACTTGAGAATCACAGCAGAAATCGATGAGACAAAGCAGTCGAAAACAGACAAGTGGAAAGGCCTAGCTTATGACATTTCTGATGACCAACAAGACATTACAAGAGGAAAGGGAATGGTTGATACTGTGTTCCAAGCTCCCAGTGGAACTGGGACTCACAATCCCATCATGAGCTCTTACGATTACGTCAGCACTGGACTTCGAACGTAAGCAGGGAAACATGTAGAACTAATTGCTTGCTAGTTTCTCCATTGATATGTTAAACTTAATTGTGTTGTTAGAAGAGAATTGAGGCTGTGGTCATGATTAGAGTGCTGCTGAATTGTGTGTTTCAGGTACAACTTGGATAACAACATGGATGGGTTTTACATAGCTCCAGCTTTCATGGACAAGCTTGTGGTTCATATCACCAAGAACTTCATGAGCCTGCCTAACATTAAGGTAAGAGACGATCCTACATACAAGAATTTAAATCCGCATATACTTTAAATCCCAACTGATTTGACAGCGTCTCATTTATTTATGCATTAGGATACTTTATGCTGTTACTTCTAAGAATTAAGAAATTGTCATTTCTTATGCGAAATCATTTATTGCCTCTAGTATTATTATTATTATCAAACATAAGTTTCTCGACAATATTCTGTTTGTGATTGTCGATTTTTGATACCTCGGATGATTTATTAATTTATTTTCTCATGTATAGATTCCCCTCATTCTTGGTATATGGGGAGGAAAAGGTCAGGGAAAATCATTCCAGTGTGAGCTTGTGTTTGCCAAGATGGGAATTACGTGAGTTTTATTTGCATTTGCTGCTATTATTTTTTCATAAGATATGTTTCTTTTGTAGTTTTGTTTGTATTAATTATAAAATGATTACATTTCAGCCCCATCATGATGAGTGCTGGAGAATTAGAAAGTGGGAATGCAGGAGAACCAGCAAAGTTGATCAGACAAAGATATCGTGAGGCTTCAGACATCATCCGAAAAGGAAAAATGTGTGCCCTCTTCATCAACGATCTAGATGCAGGTGCTGGTAGGATGGGTGGAACCACACAGTACACTGTGAATAACCAGATGGTCAACGCAACCCTCATGAACATTGCTGATAACCCAACAAATGTGCAGCTCCCCGGTATGTACAACAAGGAGGACAATGCTAGAGTGCCGATTATAGTCACTGGTAATGACTTCTCTACATTGTATGCGCCTCTTATCCGTGATGGTCGTATGGAGAAGTTTTATTGGGCTCCCACAAGGGAAGACAGGATTGGTGTTTGCATCGGAATCTTCAAGACTGATAATATTCCTGAGGAGGATGTTGTTAAGATTGTAGACACATTCCCTGGTCAATCTATTGGTAAGCATAGATTAAACATTGAAACAAGCATGAACCAAGATGTTAGAAATGCATGGCGTGTTTGCCATATTATATATATCGATCAACTTTACATGAAAATGAAAATGTGTGTGAACTAGGATCGTCATAACTTGTCATATGCAATTCTTGCAGATTTCTTTGGTGCCCTTCGAGCTCGAGTCTACGATGATGAAGTGAGGAAGTGGATATCTGGTGTTGGAGTAGACGGCATTGGGAAGAAGCTTGTGAACTCAAAAGAAGGTCTCCCAACTTTTGAGCAGCCTAAGATGACACTGGAGAAGCTTCTTGGGTATGGTAACATGCTTGTTCAAGAGCAGGACAATGTCAAGAGAGTTCAACTTGCTGAGACTTACTTGAGTCAAGCAGCACTTGGAGATGCAAACCAGGATTCTATCAAGAGAGGAGATTTCTATGGTTAGCACTCTCTTATCCTTAAAGCCTTCAATGGGCGATTTTAATATACTCTCTTCTCCCTGATTGATCATTATCAGTACGTATATATCTTATCTTAATTAGAGTAGTGATTCTGATCAAAGTTTTCCATGAATTATGTGATGCAGGCCAGGCAGCCCAACAAGTTCATGTACCAGTTCCTGAAGGATGTACTGATCGAACAGCCTCAAACTTCGACCCAACAGCTAGGAGTGACGATGGTAGCTGCGAATACCAACTATAAGCTGTTTATACAGATTGATGGGAGTGGGAGATGAAGAAATGAAGATATTGCTTTCTTGGTCCTTCATTATAGACTGATATTCCTAATTTTGTTGTAACTACACTTCATTGCTCATGGAATTTAGTGCTTTGTTTTCGTTCTCATGAATATATTAGCTACTGATGTTGCTACCTTTTTCTCATACCAAGCGAGATGAACCTAAAAATTCACAGATGTGAATCTTATGCATATAAATCAAAGAAAGAAGAATTGGTTCTTAACAGTGCTTCTGAGTTCTCTATTCCATGTCTACTGTATCTGTGGCTGACTACAGAATATGAGGTTTTCAGGACATCACGAATAACCTTAATAATTAAAATTAAAAACAATTTAGTTAGCAAAGATTGCTCACAGGAATTCAGTTCAGTTATCTGACTTACATGTCTGAACTTCCGGAGCTGGATATGTCCACAAATACAAAGCTTACACAAACATTCTAAATGATGTTTGTTACTTGTTAACTACTGATACATGTATATATACTAGTACTAAACTCTAGAGGATTAATTATCAACAGTTTCTGAGTTTCATTCCACCTTTCAATTAGCCTGAGGTATTCTTCCCCGATTTTCTTCCTCAACGACTGCAACACATAGAAAAAGGACTATGAGAATGAATCATTGATGCAGGAGCATATGAGACAATATTAGCATATGAATCATTGGTATCAGAGCCATGTCTCAACAGAAGTTACAGCTTGACACTCGGTGTCACGTAGAGAATCTATAAATGAAATTTTGTTGTTAAACTATCAGTAAAATTGTTGAATCAGATTAACTGACAGTGTAGTATCACTAATATGTCAAATATTTAGCAAGTGAGCATTAGTTTTATAAGAACCACCTTGCATGCACTCTTGCACTCTTGCACTCTATATAGTTGAATGAAGGAAAGAACAAGAAGTTACCTTCATAAGCATTGGTAGAGATGGGAATGCGTGGCGATGTAGACAAGGCCGGCTGTATTGGGGACACAACTGACTGTGTTGGGCACAAGGCTGACTGCGTTGAGGACAATGGTGACTGTGAAATAGTAGTAGCTCTGGGGGATTCATCGTTCCGAAGCAATGAAGTTATAGCCCCTTTCACCTTCTCCACCACACCAGCTTCACCTGGACCTTTCCTCGGACTCATCACATCAGATATCACTTGTGAAAGTGCTTTCTCATCTTCCCCGGGCTCAAACTTATGAATCAAGTACTCCTTTACAGAAACCCCCTTGTCCCATATTTGCTCGGCAGTCTTTCCATGACCTGCTGGGGCTGATGAAGGTTGTGGAGACTCTAGAGCTACACGTGTCAAAGATCTATGCTCGGCTGCTGATGCTGACAATGCTTGTGGAGAAGCTGTAATGCTCTGTGAAGGTGGTGGGGCTGTGACAGTGAGACCTTTTATTTTTGAGGGATCCGGGCGTGAAGCAGTGGCATTCTCTCTGTTTGTTGGAAATGGGGGTGACACAGTGAGACTTTCTATCTTCGACGCAATTGCATGTGTTGCATCTGATACTGTGGCATAAGCAGGTCCTACTAACTTCTCTGACGCTGTATGGCTGACTGTTCCTAACTTCTCTGATGCTGTATGGGTCACTGTTCCCAACTTCTCTGATGCTGCATTGTAGCCTGTTCCTAATTTCTCTGATGCTGTGTTGTAGCCTGTTCCCAACTTCTCTGATGCTGTGGCATAACCTGTTCCCAACTTCTCTGATGCTGTGGCATAGCCTGTTCCCAACTTCTCCGATACGGTGGCATAGCCTGTTCCCAACTTCTCAGATACGGTGGCATAGCCTGCTCCCAACTTCTCAGTCACAGTTTCAGTTATTGTCTTCTTAGGACTAAGAATCTTTGTGGCCTCAGATTCGGTTAGTGTCTGCCTAGGACTGCTGTGAGGCTTGAGAGGGGAATTACTTGCACTTACTGACTTTTTTGGACTATGAGGCTTTGTGGCTGCAGCCTTAGTTGCTGTCTCCTTAGAACTAAGAGTCCTCGTGAGAACAATTCCTGTGAATATCTCATTGGGAAGCTTTGTGATCACGCTTTCGGCTACTATCTGGTCAGAACTAGGAGACTTCTCATTATTATGTTCAGAGTTCTGACTGTAACCGCTCGACAAAACATGCTTCTCAGAAAGCACAGGACTTGGTAGCTTTGCGGTCTCCCTGTATGCTTCAGGTGCTGTCTCTGATTTGTACACTGAAAATAACACAACAATTAGAAAGGTGAACAATGCAAGGAGCATTCAAGAACTACAAAAGAAACTGTTGCATATTATTTCAGAAAATGTGAACAAGCATATTACTTGGCGCTCCTAGGTATTCAGCATCTTCTTCTTCAACTTCATTGTCATTCAAGTTAGCACTCCATGCAGGGGTGCTAGTATCGGTCTCATGGCTATCATTGTCATGATGTTTCTTCTTGGTGCTGAGTGAGTGCTTCAGTTTCTTAGCTTTCTCTATCACCTTGGTGAGAACCGATTTCTTTTGATGGTGGTTGTGATCATCTTCGGCATCATGGCTCGCAACTGGAGATGATAAGGATGTTGGTGATGACGACCTCAAAAAGTCAGTTCCTGGTAAGAAGCACAAAATTATCATAAACAAATTCAACAATATGTCAGGTGGTAATGGACAAATATTCATCCCATATGATCGTAACATGGCATGACGATACCTCGAAGATAGTGTTCCATAGTAGGATTAACAGCAAGTTTTCTTTGCTCAGAGGGCGTTGTAGCTTCAGCATCACCATGTCTTTGCGGACGTTCGAGTTGAGCCATAGTTCTTCAATTCAAAAGGGTTTCTTGGACTAGTGCCTCTGCTGTAGAAATGATTCTGGTCTCTGGATGTCCTCGAAATGATTCTGGTCTCTGGATGTCCTCTACTTATTATGGAGTTTTGCCATTTTCTTCCGAGGTTCTTGCCTAAACGACCAACAAGATCCACAAGTCAATTAGGGTGGTGTGTTTACGGGCTCCATTTTCACATGCAACACAAGAATGGTTATTTCCTGAAATAGAAATTGACCAAGTCATGCACTAACCATATATCTTCCTTTTCCTTTGCCTCAAGCTTGGGAACACTTCTGATTGTAAAAGAAACATCAAACACACGTTGCATTCCATCACAAATGGATTTGCGTCTTTTGGGATCCTCCTAATTGGGAAAAAATGAAAATCCTGGGTCAGATATTGTTTGTGAAAAAGTAGTATCCCTTCCCTGGTCCAAGCAACACAGAGCTTCTTGCAGGTCACATCATACCTCTGGCTCTAAAAAGAGAGTTAAAGAAAACATATCGCCTTTGTTGATCAAATCCAACTATAACAAATACACATGAGCTCCATAATCCTGCAGTATTATCCCACTAGCCTCTAGCCTCTTGTCAACAACACATCTGATAGCAGTATGTAAGTTGCAGGATCATCTGGGCACAGTAGTTGAAAAAACAAGAACACGTTCCTACTGCACTCGACCATAACACTGTCCACCCAATGATCACAACCAAAACGCAACAAAACTTTGGTACTTGGAAGGAACAATACCAAGTAAGAAAAAATGTAATTTAATGACATAGAAGCATGGGGACTGTCGAGGATACAGACAACTGATACAAGTATATCGAGGACCAAGCTTCAGCGTAACAATCCTTAGAACAGCACTTGATTTTCATATATCCACATCTGAATACAAGAGAAATCATAACCATATGCTTCAATACAAGCCTAAACACTCTTGGAAGCAAAACACTGTAATCTTACTCTACATGGTGCCCTGATATGAAATTGAAGAATACTGAAATAATTTTTTCTTTTGACTTGAGAACCTTCTATCATTTGTCCAAGATTGAAAGTATTAGATCAATCCTCTACCTCTGCCTTTTCTTATCCTATTTTCTTCCCCTCCATCTTATCAAAACGTTTCCTAAAGAATTGAAAAGCTGCTTTTCTGTGCTACAATCCCAATTCCTTTTTCAACTGAGCAAGAGTAGCTTCTATCTCATCAATATTCTCTTCAATACTAGCCCCCGGGGTGGATTCCTTTTTACTTGCACTTCCCATTCTCTCTGTCCCAGAATTTCTGGACGGATTGCCCTTCTCAGGCCCTTCATTGATGTTATTTGGTTCAACCTCCGGATCCGTTATGTTGAGTTCTTTCTCGAGAAATTCCACAAATTCTTCTCCAATTTCCTGCAATGTGTGTAAATAGTAAATACAGAATATACGTGAGGTTTCCCTGCTACCTTGGTATTTGCATACATGTATCATAAATCTAAACAACAAGGAGACAGATTAACATGGTCATGTTTTCAAGTACAGCGAGAAATTTATAATATCATACCGACAGTTCCTCCCACAGACTCCTTGGCTTTCCTTGTTTAGAAGCACTTTCTTCCCAGTTCTGGAATTCTGCTTGAATATCTCTAAAGAAGTCCTCTGTAGCACCAAAAAACCTTGTCACGCTATAATCTTACTTACATAGAAAGGATAAATGAAATTGATGCTTGCTGAGACATGAGGCAATGCAAGCAAACATTAAGGCCTGTCTGATGTCTCACAGAGTTATCTACCTATTGTAATTTGAACATCCCTCACAAAATTACCTGCACAATGAAGGGCTTAATAATAAGAACATACTAATATTTACCTAATAATAGATTGGTCCTAGACTCCTAGGTACAATATCTTGGTCTATCAGACACGTTACTTCTCTGAAGAAGCCATTTATTTGGATAAATATTACAGATTTGAATGGCAGTTAGCCCAAAAGATAGCTTAATGACTGATCCAATTATTAAAATCTTCACTCATAATTGCCAAGGTTGATACTTGAATGGCAACATGTCATTTTTTAATGAAAAATATTTGGTATTGAGCTAGACTGATTCACAATGAAAATATTTATGTAAAAGAGCAGACATGTTTTCCACAAGCACTTAAGTTTACTAATCACTTACCGAATCCATAAAACTCTTCTTCCTCTGGAGCCTTCTTCCTTTGGCTTCTTTGAGATCCAGAATAGGAATAGTCAGATCCATAACTAGAGTCATATTTCCCCCGAGATTTTGAACTCAGCAATGTACTATACGCATGTTTAATCCTCATAAATTTCTCCTGCGCATTTGCCTGTACAGCATAGAAAAGTTAGACCAGCAAAACTATACTAGAAGTTCAAATCACTACAGATAAAATCCATATGCTAAAACCACAGAATCAGAATACCAATTGACATCCACTACCCTGACTGACTACACTCCCAAGCAATGAAAATATTGAATATAGTGAAAATTTGAAATTTCGAAGAGCACAACACACAGTTAAAAATTTAGCAAACAAAATGATGTGCTTGGACAGTTGCTGTCATAAACACAAAATTGGATTGGCATTATAGGCTTATAGCCTCAACAATGTCAAGAATGTAATTGCTTTTCCTAATCAACAATATTAGTTTCTACAATTGGCTAACACTTTTCATGTATTTTATGACCAGAACTCCAGCAAAGACTTCTTTCAAATTCCGATTACGAAGGAGCTAACTAGATAACTCAATTAAACTCTTTGCATTTTCAGTAAAACCAAACAAGAAAACAAACCAGGTACCAAAAAATAAAAATTCGAACTTGAAACCCGAACCTCTTTATTAACATCTGGGTGATACTTAAGAGCAAGTTTGCGATAGGCCTTCTTGATCTCCACATCAGTAGCAGAAGGAGACACTCCCAGAACTTCGTAAGGAGACTCCCTGCGGCTCGCTCTCGTAACAAAGCGTCGTCGTTTGCTACTGAAACTTGAGAAACTCGAAGAGTGGGAAGACAAGACGACGAGATTCAGGTTGGTTTTTGAAGGGTAACCCAAATTGGGTGCGGAGGATTTGGGTCTGATTTGGAGGTAGAGAAGGGATCTTGAAGAAGAGAGGTTGAAGAAATAGAGGGTGTGGGGTTGTGGCAGAAGAGCCAGAAATCCATGCATGTTCTTGGTGAAACTAGATTCTGGAGTGGTTAATTACTTTCATGTCCCTAGAAGCTAAGCTTAAGCTTTGTATATGGCGATTGGGTTGGGTGGCTCTGTGTGTTGGGCGGTCTGGGAAATCGATGATGATACGGGTGTCTCCGGTGTTCGTATCTGTTGAGCCCAATGAACGGTTAGATTTTGTTAGCTGTGGAAAATTGGCTATATTATTTCTCCCAATTTTGTGGGGGCATTTCTCTATTTTCTGAGTTGAAAAAATAAATATGTATAGTTATTTCCGCCATAGTAGAAGAGGCCTCAAAATGTCAAGTTCTAATTGTAAAAAAAAAGAATATCAAGTACTTATTAAAAACGTAAATATGAATAGTTGTTTCTGCCTGATATGTAGAGATCGACTAGAGAGGTCTTAAAAGTTGAGTTTATTGAGTAAATATTAACACATATGATTTAATTTCATACGATTAAATATGTTGTCTCATTTGAATTAGAATGAATAATATTGTACTCATCTTTACATGTATGAGTAATTTCAAACTAAAATCATATAAGATGAAATGATAATATTCATTTATTCAAAATATAGTATCACACTCATACATGAGAACGAAGGAAAGTCATGACATCTATCATTTTTCTATAAATAATTTTGTAATTAATAGAATTACATATAGAGTTATTAAAATCTTGAGAAAACATCAAATTTGAAGGAAGTTATTTTTATTAGTTTTTTTATCCTTAAAATTGTCTCACACATTTCTACCATATAGAAGCTCGCCTTTCACCACATTTGTATCACTTCGTGCTAGTAATTTGATTTAATTACCTCCGGTATCTCAACTATGTTTTTCATTTACTTTTCTAAACAGTTCAAATTATCATAGATACCTTGGACGTTTTGTTGGTTTCAATTAATGGCTATAAAATCGTCTGTCACTGAAATAGGACATGTTCATACCAATAGTCATAAGGAAAATTCAGAAGAATGCATGGCATAGTCATTCTCTTTACATGAAACCAAATCACACTCATCTTCCCGCCCTTTACGCTCACTATTCCAATGACTCCCTTCACCCACCGTGCTTTTCAATCCTCGCCTGACCTGTACACAAAGCTGATCGGAATCTACTCCCGTGATCGTGAACTGAACTCAGCAAGACTACTCCACGCCCATTTGATCACCACCGGGTTGGCCCGTCTGACCCATTTCGCCTCCAAGCTCATTGCTCTATACTCTGCCTGCGGCCAACTAACCCAAGCCCGGAACCTGTTCGATGGAATTCCCAAGACGAACATACGCCGCTGGTTTGCTCTGATCGGAGCCTACGCTCGCTCTGGGTTTTACCAGCAGGCAATGGATGTGTTCAGTGAGATGCAAAGAGAGGGTTGTAGACCCAATAGGATTGTTATTCCCAGTGTTCTCAAGGCATGTGGGCATTTGTCTGATGTCGGAACCGGTGAGAAGCTTCATGCTGTTGTGCTCAGGCACGCGTTTGAGTTTGATGCTTTTGTTAGTAGTGCAATTATTGACATGTACTCGAAGAATGGGAGAGTGGAGAAGGCGCGGCGGGTTTTTGATATGATGGTTGATAAAGACTCGGTGGCTTTGAATGCTGTTGTTTCGGGGTTTTGTCAGCGTGGCATGGCGGATGAAGCATTGGTTTTGTTGGAGGAAATGCAGGTGGTGGGGATTAAGGCTAATTTGATTACTTGGAACACTTTGGTTGCTGGGTTTTCGCAGAAGGGTGATGAGGCAATGGCGTCTAGGCTGTTTAAGTTGATGCCCGTGGATGGGATTGAACCTGATGTTGTGTCGTGGACTTCGGTTATATCTGGGTTTGTGAAGAATTTTCAGAATAGTAAGGCTTTTCACACATTTAAGCAGATGCTGGATAGTGGAATATTGCCAACTCCGGCTACAATCAGTAGCCTCTTGCCTGCTTGTGCAGCTGTGACAAACTTGCGGTGTGGTAAGGAGATACATGCTTATGCATTGGTGATTGGAGTTGAAGCTGATGTATATGTGAGGAGTGCTCTTGTTGATATGTATGCTAAATGTGGATTTATATACGAAGCAAAGACATTGTTTTGCAGGATGTCTGAAAGGAACACGGTAACATGGAACTCAATGATTTTTGGATACGCGAATCATGGGTATTGCACTGAAGCAATAGAGCTTTTCAACAAGATGAAGACAGAAGACAGCATGAAACTTGATTACTTGACCTTTGTTGCCGTCCTTACTGCTTGTTGTCATGCTGGGATGATTGAGCTTGGCAAAAGCTTGTTTAGATTGATGCAGGAAGACCATGGGATCATGCCAAGACTAGAACATTATGCATGTATGGTTGATCTTCTAGGTCGAGCAGGGAATCTCACTGAGGCATATGACATGATTAAGGCGATGCCTATGGAGCCAGATTTGTTTGTATGGGGAGCATTATTAGGAGCAAGTCGGAATTACGGGAATATTGAACTTGCTGAGGTAGCAGCTAAGCATTTATCAGAACTAGAGCCGGATAGTGCAGGAAACAATTTGCTATTATCCAGTCTATATGCGGATGCTGGAAACTGGATAAATGTTGCAAGGTTGAAAAAAATGATGAAGAAAAAGAAGTTAAGGAAATTACCAGGATGCAGCTGGACGGAAGCTGCCTGATATACTATAATGCCTTTTCAAGGACGATTCTGTACAATTCCTCATTCGGAAGAGACCTGAAGAGAAGGAAATCTCCTGGTACAAGGCACCTGAGCATTAACTTATTTCTTAGCGTTTGCTTCTCAACCTTCTTGGCCGAAGTTACCCTTCAAACTCTGCGAATTCTACAGATTCCAAGTGTTTTTGGTTGTTGGAGTTCTGATATTAATCACTTATGGTAAGAAACTCAGAGCAGACCCTCAAAGTATGAGATTTTCTACGTGCTATTGAAATATAAGTGGAATCTGCAACAATACCGAACAGTTGCTTTAAAGTTTAGGTCAGCATACAATGGGACTTCAACAGTCACTTAACCTTTGGAATGTCGAAGGTATTGTTCAGACCTCAGATGGGATACAGAAGAAATCGTTCCAGATTTCGTTAACAAGAAAAAGGTTCTCAGTGTCTCCCCAAACAATTAGGAGAGCATATCAGAGCCATCGATCATCTTCACCCCACCTACTATAAGCTCAGACCCTTCAAGTTTCCTCCACCAACAATGACCATTCAACGGCAACTGATTTCAGAATACAAACTGCTAATGCCTCTAATTATTATGGTATAACAAGAAGCTAAAATGTTAATGATCATCAGAAACCAATCCAATCACATGACCCAATTTTTTGTTCAGTGTCTATTCATCAACTAGAATTCAGCCTCAAATTTACAACAAGAACAGATAGAGTTCATTCACAACCAGTCGAGTAGTACAACAATTATAATCTTGGGTAGCAGGAGTAGCAGCCTATCTTAAACTATGAATAGTTAGGAGCTTAATATGCCACCTTGGATATCAGCAAATTCAGCACTTATCACCATCTACAACTCTTCCGATGAAGTCCAACTCTAGTACCGTGGAACCATCTGCAAGTGATGTACACAATAGTTCAATCATATCAATTTCATATCCAAGGCAAAAATCATAACAAGGAACCAAACATTTCAACTAAATCTACTCGGTTGAAGGAGAGTTTTTACAAAGTAATGATTATGATGTTATTACATATAAAACAGGGATAAGTTTCTTAAAAAAAACAAACAAACAAACAAACAGGGTTAAGCAGAATGCATATATTCCATATTTTAGCAATTTCACTTAGAAATTCATGGGAAACACTTTCTTGTAGAAGTACTTCGGTAAGCTTCTCCGTACTTAAACCCAAGTTCCACAACAAAATTCTGGCTTCAAAAAACTAAGTGGTAGCTGTTAATGGCCAGTATAATTATGTTAATGGCCAGTATAATTAGGGCATTATCATCATGGGTAAGGCTAAGGTGTGTTAATGTATGTGATGCATCATCTTTGTCCTCAACTTGTAATATGAGTCCTTAAAGTTGTAAAAAAAATAATATAACATTAGTCCTCATGTGTCCTTAAAGTAGTAATTGAATCCTCAAAGTTGTAATATAAGTCCTCAAAATTGTAACAACTTTTTTTAAATCACTTTAAAGACTCAATTACCACTTTAAGTACACATTTTACCACTTTAAGGACATATGATGACTAATGTTGTAACTAGAAAATTTTGCAACTTTAAGAACTCATGTTACAACTTTGAGAGCTAAGATTACTATTTTCAGGACTCATTTTACGACTTTAGGACAAAGTTGATACATCACCAATATTAACACATTGTAGAATTTTCCTATCATCATATGCTCATATTTCCTCTTTTTTTTGGGGTTTAAGCATCCTAAAACTTCCTGGTATCCATTGATTAGGCTAGTAGCAAATAAATTACATGAACTCTGGTATAAGATGATAAATTACACAGTATGAAATAACATAGCACTTTATGTTTTACAAATCAAACTAATTATACCCCATGATTCAACCTCCTTTCTAATCCCAATAATAAACTAGAGGAATTTCTGTATAGTTAAACAGCAAATAATGCAAAATCTTGCCACTAAAAAGTAAAAACAAAGACACTAAAGGATACTGGATGCAAGAAATACATCAACAGCAAGTTCCTGTATCAATCTCGGATGAAGAGAAAATTGATTCAAGCCACACTATATGGAAAAACAAATACTGCCAACTAGTAGCATGATTGTTCAAATCACTTGAAAACATCAGCAAGATTTCTCTACTGACTCACTGTTCAGGGCCTTTTGAAAAAAAATAAATAAATAAGGAAAACAATTTGTGGCATTGCAATAGCTAGGCATAGACGCATAGTGTACACAAATCATGAACAATTTGTTCCACCACGAATTATTACATTTTCCTAAAAGCATAGATAAAGGAGAACAAAAAGGATGACTGAATGACTGAAGCAACTGCCCAATTTACTGATAATAAAGAAACGTTCATAATTGTGTAAACATGACGATCAAAGTAGAAGGTGATAAAAAACATTCAACAGAGCATAGAGAGACAGCCAACTGAAATTTATTCTTCTTTTATTGAGTGTTTCCTTTGATTCAGGAAAAAAAAGGTCCAATACCTCATTGATACAATGGAGAATAACATATGTAGACTAGTAACAGGTTAGGAATTTACTCGATGCCTCGCTGTCAACTATGTAGACTAGGATTGAACCTCCCCAGTTATGTAAGTGGAAGGTAGATATATTTGATTAAAGAGGGAAGTTTAGTTACATTTCCAGATTCATACAAGACCCAAAATGATATTGGAATATGCCTCTAAAAGGTCTGATATAATTCCTAAGAAACCCTTCCCGTGCCTGTCAGGTTCAAGTTTAGCAATCAAGCAAGCTTACAGGTTGAGTTCCAAGAGTTAGCTTCAGCCAACTTGTTCAAACTTCTGAATCTACACAAAAACATGCCACAAATAACCTGAAATTCGTAAGCAGTTATCAACAGAAAACTGCATTATACACCACAAAAGAAACTTGGACTCAAGAAAACCGAGAAGCTACTATAAGCCTTCCTAAAACAGGATCCTAGCTACCATGGCATGCCTAATGACTCAAATGGAAATCATAATTTAAAGCTCCAAATAATTGCCATGATTTACTGATATGTAAATACTTAACTGCACAGTACAGTCTAGATTCTAACGGACCATTACAAAAAACTTACGGTCTAATTTCAATTCAATGAGACTGAATCCAAAAAGCAATAAAAGCTAGAACTATGAGCAGTGAAATCAGTAACAGCTTACTAAAAAACTGACATACCTGAGTTTAATGTGCAACACTAGTCCATTTTCATTTCTCATTAGGCGCAACATGTGGTTGGTACGACACCATGCCACCATACTGTTGCTGCATCATATTATACGAAGGATGCGACTCGAACCCATGGTACCCGCCGGGCATGCCCATGTAACTGGGTATAGCCATCATAGCTCCCGGCGGCGGGTAAGACATGGGCATGTGTCCATTCCCATGCCCTTCTCCGTGACCCGACCCGCCACCGCCTGACTCGTGTAGACTCTGCGGCACCGGAGTCGAGGCAAACAGCGGGTCGGACGAGGAGGGGCCCTCGTTGGACAGACCCTGCATCCTCTTCAAGTAGAGGCGGTACTTCTGCAAGTGGCTGGCCACATTCTCTCGAGTCAATCCTTCCACGTTCATCAGCTGCATAATCGTCTTGGGAACCGCGTTCTTGATCCCCAGGTGGGCCACCACGTCTACGAACCGCTTGTGCAGCTGCGGGGTCCACACCAGCCTCGGCCGCTTGACCGCCCTACCCGACGGGTCGTCCCCCCCTCCGCCTCCGCCGCCGGACGAATTCTCGATCCGGAGCGCCGAGTCTGCCTCCTCGGGGCTGTCCACCTTCCTCGATTTCCTCGAATCGGATCCCTCGCCGCCGTAGAGCTCCGTCTCGTCCACCTCCACCACCATCGGCTCGTCGCTCCGGTTGTTGTTGTCGTTGTTCTCGTCAAACGACTTGTAGTTCGACGAATACGCCTGCGAGTGGGCCCCGCCGCGCAGAGTCGACACCGTCTTCTGCGACGCCCGGTTCACATCCACCGACGTCCGGCACGGCTCCGGCGTGATACTGAACGCCGAGGCCAGCTCGACCGGAATCAACGGCTGAGACAGCGGAGTCAGATCATCAGCAGACGGAAGCCCGGTCTCCCACTCGGAAACTCTCTCCTCGTCGCCGTCGCCGCCGCTGCCGCCTCCTTCGTACTCGCTCATCCTCACCTCCTCACCCATCCAAGCTCAGACTCTATCTTCTTATTTTTAAAATTATTATTACCGTAAATTGTTCGGGTCAAGGATTCGGATCCGTGTCGGGATCGAGATCCGATTGGAGAGAAAATTCAGGAAAGAAACGAAGACTGAAAACAAGAAGAAGATGAAGCAAATCGATATTCATACAAAGAGATATTTCGTGAGATTCGGAGAACAAAATTGGAGAAGAAGGAAGAAAAAGGGGGTAGAATTTTTTTTTTTTTTTTTTTTTTTTTTTTACTTTTTGCGATTTGTGATGGAAAAGCCTGGAAAAAGTGCAAATATCTCTTGCCGACGTGGCGGACTTAGCCAGATATTTTAAATATCTCACTTGCCCACTCGCACTCTTTTAATTCGAATCCTTACTCGCTCCCTCACTGGGTACACGCCTCTATAGTTCCGCTTTCGTGAGTGTGGTTTATCTCAAGGAGAAATGACGGGAAGGCCCATGGGGGTGAGAATCTAATAAAGGTGTGTCATTCGATGGGAGTGTCCATGTCAGCAAAGCGATCACGCTTTTTGGAGGGCGGTTTGGGTAATTCAGGGGAGTGAATAATTTTGTTTTGTTAAAAAAGTACCGACTTTTGGAAATGGGGACTTTTTTGTAATAAAAAGGTTGGGGCTTAGAACAAGTGGGTGGACCAATGGGGAACGAGAGGTGTTGGTGGACAGCTGGACTTAATATGGGAGGTTGTGGTTGGGTACTTTATGGGCTTCTTTGGTGCGGGCTTTAATAACCGAGGATTATCACAGATGTCTGATCGTACGGTTTAGAATGGGAGGAGGAGAAAATGTTGACCAAAATATGAGGGTGATGTGACGTGTTATATACCAGACCACATGTGTATGTCACCAAATTGTCCTTAGGCCTATAGCATGGAAATAATTAGGTGATTATCACATCATTTTCATTTTCAGAATTCTATATTAATGAAAGTACAATTTTCTTTCATAAGTTATGACATCTTGTCCCATTCATATAAAGGATTGATTGGGCAAAAAACATAGATAGAATTGGTTTGATAGTTTTTTCTTGGAAAAAAAAAAAATTGTAACGGACACATTGCACAACCTCCCGCACAAGTTTATTTTTCTTTTTGAATGAAAGTTAATTGAAATTATTGAGTAAATGCAAACATGCAATTAGTTTTAGAGAAAATTACATTTAAGTTACTGACCGAATATCCATATACAAAAAATCACTTACCATAATATTTATACAAATTAAGACATAAGCCAGCCCAAAAACGAAATAGTAGAAGGCCTGACCCGAATTTTACATTTGAATTGACGAAAATGCCCCGTTTCCCCTCAATATGCCACTCCATCTCTATCTCTTCACTGATCTGATTCTCTCTCTCTCTC
>NC_020493.1:18996515-18998747 GCF_000184155.1 Fragaria vesca subsp. vesca | reverse complement strand
CTCTCTCTCTCTCTCTCTCTCTCTCTCTCTCTCTCTCTCTCTCTCTCTCTCTCTCTCTCTCTCTCTCTCTCTCTCTCTCTCTCTCTCTCTCTCTCTCTCTCTCGGTTTTCCACCCGAGCCCCTCCCGCAGCCGGTTTTTCTTGCCGTCCGTGAGCCGCCTTCCGGCCACCAGCTGCCGCCACACCGGTCCCGTTCGGTTGGCCTCCGACCCAGCTTCCGTTCTAGGCCGGTGAGGGCTGCCCTAGCTCTGCCGTGAAAGAGTTCTTCCCCCCGAAAGCGGCGACTGCCGTGGTGGTTCCATCGTCGAAACTCCCTCCTCCGGCCACCAATCCGGGCAAGCCATATACGGTTTTGTAGGTCTCCAACCCAGCTGTCTTGCCCTAAAAGGACTCACTCCGGTTCAGGTAAGGAGAAATTTGAGGTGGAAGTTCTAGGGCGTTTTTTATGTTTTTGTTCGATAGGCATAGCTAGGCTTGGATTTTGGGTTTGTGCTAGTTAGAAAAGTTGTAGAGCATGATGAGAGGATTATGCTATCAAAATTTCATAAGAATTGGAGGTCACCGGAATCGGCCTCCGGCCGACGCTACCGGCGGAGCCGCCACTGCTTGGGAGATTTTTAGGGTTTTAAATGTGGAATATTAAGGGGAGTATATTGATGTGAGTTATGAAATTTTCGGATGAGTTTTGGATAGGTTTGTGAATTTCCGGAGTATGGTATTTTTGGCGGTTAATTAATGTAGAATCCGGCCGTAGGATTTAAGTCATTAATCTGTAGAATGTTGAATTAAGGCTGCCGGTATGTTCGGTAAAGTTTGAGCCATATTGAGTTAGGAATGGCGAACTTGGGCAATGATGAGTGTGTGGGAGGCTCACGTTTAAGTTTGCCCATTGTGTTTAATTATTAGATTTTTAGTTGGAAATTAATTATGTATTTGGAACAGGACGAGAGGAGGCCCGAGCAGAGGAAGCCTCGGAGCGTCGTCAGGCTTAGGCCTAATTTGTGAGTGGACCTTTATTTTAATTACAAAGCATGCAATGAATTATCTTGTTGATCATTTATTTCTTTTCCTGAGATTTATTTCTTTCTCGGATATTTGGCAATTTTCCTCCTTTGGAGAGATCCCGAAAATGAGATTTTCGGTAGATATGTTTATGGATGTTATGAGTATAGTATATATATAAATGCTAGCTAGCCATACGTGTTTGGTCCGTCATAATGAGGTAAAATGTCATTATGGTGTGACATGAGTGTTAGACACTAACGTCATAGCGTCATAGCCCTATATGAAAACTATTTTCTTTTCTAGTTTATTTAGGTTTTCATATAGGGAGTCCACACGTATATAAATACACCGTCCTCTTCGGTCATAATGAGGAAAAATACCATTATGGTGCAATGTGAGCGTTAGACGCCAGCGTTGTAGTCTTGTATGAATTTCTATTTTTCTAAATTGTTTCTAGGATTCATACAAGGAGTCTGACGAGTGTAAATACATACGAATATATGATTATATATAATTTAGCCTGAGAGACTCCATTTTATTTGAGTTGGTGACTAGCCGGAGCTAGTCGTGAAATTACCAGTTTATGAGTTGAGCGCTTTTGAGCTGCCGCATGCAGTATATTTTTCTTTGGAAATTAAAATGGGGAAGCATAAATATTTTATTAATTTATTTTTGTCCACTCACTCTAACGTTAATAAATGTTTTCCCCCGGGCCCTTCCTTTTAAAATACCCAGTCTGCAGAGTTCGGGTTGGACCTAATAGGAGACGAGGCATAGTCACCCACATTTCCACCACTTTTCACCAGTAGGTTACCTGTTTAACCTACCTGTGTTTTTTCTTGCTTCCTCTAGTGTCTAGTAGCTCTGATTTTCCTTTGGGGATATTGTATAATATTATTTCGGTTGTGGGCGAAGGCTTGTTGACATTTTAGAATATTTGTCGGAGGATTTATGTTATCTTCTTTGGATAATTATATTTTGATGTTTGGATAATGTTGGTTGTTGTTGTTGGTGGTGGTTGTGTTTAGGGAGCACGTAGGCTCCAGAAGTTAAGGTTGGATTGAAAATTTTGGAAGTGTTTGCAGGTTTTCTTAAGAAGGGTTGTCCATTTTCAAGGGAGGTTATGCCGAATTTTCGGTAATATCTTTCTTGGAGGTGGTCCCCACAGGATTTACTCCGGGTTTTAGGGTGAAATTCGGGGTGGGTCTTGTCATTCTCTCTCTCTCTC
>NC_020493.1:18957164-18996495 GCF_000184155.1 Fragaria vesca subsp. vesca | reverse complement strand
ATCGGATCAAGCTTCAGGTCAGTCTTGCGCCTCCTATCAACCGATTAGGTTCACTGAGTAGACCGACATCGTGAAGCAGAGCGGTGATCTCATGTCGTGGTGTTGTGGGGAGAAGCTGTAGAAAAGGTCGTTGTTGTCTGCCTGGAGAGCGGCTCGAGGTTTCTAACTTCGTTTTTTCGGAGTACAAGGGGAAAGCTGTTGGCCGCAGAGGCTATCGATGGAGACGGCTACAAGGAATTGATGCTACTGTTCTACTTGATAGGGTAATTGCAACTGTTCTTATCGATTGGGTAAATTTGCCGCTACATGTAAGTTGAGGAATCTGAGCCATATAGATCGTTTCTTGTGGTTCCTAATCTTTGCTTTCCCAATTTGCTCAAAATTTTGTTCGATTTTTTATCTTGCAAATTTAATTCCATGTTTTGCATATAATGTTGGGCATCATTAGCAATTTGAAATTAGTTTTGATACCGAGGCTAAGCATTATGCTGATATTGTTGGCTGGAGTTTGGTTACTCTTGTTTGGGTGTTGCTTTGCAATGGGAACTATAGCAAAATAACAGTACTAGATTAATTTTGTTGCTTAGTAGCAATGCTATTAATATGTAATAGTCGCATTAGCTATAGGTCAGTAGCAGTGCTATCAAACATAAAATGGAAACCAGCCGATCACTTTCAAAAAATACATGTTCAAAAAACCCAGATACAGTAGCACCCATAGATTCTGTCTTCACTTTCAAAAAATAGAAAGTAAAAAAAATCAATGTCTCACTAATTCAAATACAATACATGCTCAGAAATGAATCTTACAGAAGGCAGTAGCAGCGCTCTAGCATTAGAGTTGCGCTCAAGCATCAGAGTCGGCAATAGCAGCACGCCAGCATCAGAGAGTTGTCGGAAAACAATTACAACAGTGCCAACATTAGCACATTTTTTGTTAGCAGTAGCACATTTCTCATGGGGTTGTGGGCAGTAGCAGTAGAATATGTAATGAAGTGACAGATGGTAGTAGCACATTTTTCGTCGGTAGTAGCACCTTCTTACTTGGCAGTAGCACATTTCTCATGGAGTTGTGGGCAGTAGCAGTAGAATATGTAATGAAGGGTAATTTGGTAAAATTGTAGTGACAGTTGGCATATGGATATTAATTTGTCCTAATTTGTTAAATTTTGTCCTTAAATGTATAAGATAATGTGTAATTGATGTATTTGTAAACTGAAATTTGATTAGTAACTTTAATGTAATTTGCTATTAGTTTTATAAGTCCAATATCATTTGGTCTAGCGGCATAGTCTCTCTTTAGTAAGTGGGAGGTTATGAGTTCGACTCATTAAGTTGTAACCTGATAAAAAAAAATTGTTTTATAGTTTCATCGATATAGACGTTCATATCATTAGATCAACAGCCGATGAAATCTGTCAAACAAAGAAACTTTGTATAATCATCTTTACACCCCATTAGAGCAAATGCAACAATGGTGCAATTTGGGGATTGGATCGAAGATGGGATTGAAAAACATCATCCACTATTAAGGAATTAGTCTGGGTTAGACATGGGTCTTATGTGGAGCCCACTTAACCCGACCAATGCATGGGGTAATCCTCAACCCACGGATTAATCCAGGGGGTCTATACACACCATTTTGCATATGATGTTGGTCCAAAACAATACAAATGTTAATATAAAAATATTTTTTCTACAATGTACATAGCAATTGGTCATTCGATTAATCTAATTGTTGTATTGTCGAGCCTACGGCCAAAGACTGATTTAGATGAATAGTATGTTAACCCGGATTGAAAATCGGTCCAACCCACTTAAAATGGGTGCATTTGCTCTTAGTTAATCACAATTGCGGTAACAACGGAAAGTCATTTCCTGACGATCAAATATGAGCATCTCCTCGTTTATAAGCCGCCTTGATCTGAAACGATTGGTCATGTACCATTTTAACGACCCATCTGTCCAAAGAGTTCCACCGCTTAGGCCAGGCCCACCCTCAATGGCAAGACAACAGTCCATGGCCCAGCCCATTGAATCTAACACCCCACAATTGAGCAACACAAAACCAAAAAACCTTGGGCCTATGAACAATGTGACCCAATCCTCCTGCACTAGGCCTCTCAAGAACCATTCCAACAGAGATTAGAACAGTACAGAGCACCACATTACAATGGTGTACTAGAGTAGTACCCAAGAGTTCACCCCTTCACTCATTACAGAGGCTAGAGGAAGATAGACAAAGTGGTAGCAAATGGGAATGGCTACCACATCCATATCTCTATCCCCATCAACTTTTCCCCCAATTCTCAAACCAAGCCATTGCCAATATCTCAGAACCCAGAAACCAAATCCTTTGCCTTTCCTCTCACAAACCAATTTTTCAACCAAAAAGACCTCAACTTTCCACAACCCACATGACAATATCAACCAAAGAAGCACCCCAGTTTGGAGAACCTATGCAAGCTCTGTTGAATCTGTGGCTTCAGAAGCCAACCCAATTGAGACCACACAGCAGATAATGGCCACCACTAGTGATGATGGTGTCTCTATGACCATTTCTGTTCTTCTCTTTGTTGCATTTGTTGGTCTCACCATTCTCACTATTGGGGTAAACTCAGAACAATTAATTGCCTTCTCAATTTCATAATGCTTAAATTAGTAATATTTTGGTGGGTTTTGAGAATTTTGTGGGTTTTGGATTCAGGTTGTGTACCTAGGTGTGACAGATTACTTGCAGAAGAGGGAGAGAGAGAAGATTGAGAAAGAAGAGGAAGCTAACGAGAAAAAGGGTGGAAAGAAGAGGAGGCTGAGAGCAAGAGCAGGGCCTAAGGGATTTGGACAAAAGGTTGAAGAGTTTGAAGATGATTAAAACGTATGCACTTGCTTCCTGTAAGCATTTCAACTTTTTTGTAGCTTGTATTATGAAGTTTTCTTAACAATTCAAAGTAATGTGGCTGAGCCAGGAGTTAATAGTAGATTCCCTTGAAGCCACTGGCAGCAGTGCCAGTTAACTTGTAGACTTGTAGTTACTCAACCTTCCAGCGCTTTAATTCGGTTTTCATTTTATAAAGGCTTGAAAATTTCACCTAAACAGTGATTTTCTTATAAAAGCTCAGAGATTTTTTTTTTTTTACCTATAAAACTTATAAAAGCTCAGAGATTGATGTTCAGTTTGGGATGTAAATAATGTTATGCAAGAAGCGCACTTGGGAAATATATCAAAACAGTACTGAACATATTTAACATTACCAAGTTGGTATTGCCGATGACATTTTTCTGATGCCGGCGATGTTGAACGGTTGATCCCAAGGTTTTTGCTCCCATGTTTTCAATTCGAACACATTCGAGATGGTGTCAAGTTCGATAGAGCCCTTAATTTTGAGACAGGGACCTCGAAGAAATGAGGAGGGTTGGGGGGACTTTTAGGCGAAGAACAAGTGCCTGTCTTGCGGCAGGGGGTTGGGGGTGTTTGTCTTGCTTATAAATTTCAAACACTGAAGTGACTGAACTAAATTTCACGCCTTACCAAAACTCAAATTGGAACTAAAAGGACTTTCTAGCTCTTCACATCAACATAGAGGTTTCCATCGGAATCAAAATCGAAAAGATCATAACCTGAAAATTTAACTCAATTTAGATAAGTGCAGAAGACTGTTCTATTTGCAAATCCCCAAAATCTTCAGTGAAAGAAGCTATGTGCAAAACACTGCAGTGAACTTAAAATAAAAGAGTCAATTTTTTTTGTGTTTTCCTCAAATAGTTATCCCACTTTGGAAAAACATCAACAAAAAATTCGATTGTAAAGGCACCGGAAAGGAAACTTTTATAACTAAGCCCCAAGATTGGATATACTCGTAAAAGTGGTTCAAAGATGAAAGGGAGTAGATATTAGTTTTGTGTAAGAAAAAGATCATTGATGCATTGAAAAACAGCAGCAAATACATAGGATAAACCTTGATCATTATACTTGATCAGATAGAAACTGTACCTTATGTAATTAGAAGAAAAAGAAACAAGTCATTACCATACATTATAAAAAAAAAACTGTGGCCTCGCCTAATCATGAACAGCTCTCCACATGGCAACATTTTTGTACAGTCACGACTACCAACTCACCATTAATCATTTTTACACCCTTAGAAAAACTTGTATAGTGCATTTATCTCCTCTTGCAGGGGCCTCAGGTGCGAGCGAACTTTCAACATCTGAACCTCAGCTAGCTTCGACTCTATGTATAAACTTTTAAACTACACAATGTACAGTTTTCCAGTACAAAGCAACAACTTTATTTCCAACCTGCCTCCTACCTGTCTTGAAAAAGATAGGTAGAGTCAGAGATCCTAAGATACGAACGATGGAGAGAGGGAAACACACACTAGCCTCAGTTAGCTGTACAAACAACTTTCTTTCCTACACTGCCTAAGCAGGGTGAGGAGCCGACTGAGCAGCAGCAGCAACTCTCCTTTCTGCATCCATTAAATAACCACGTAAGGATTAACATATTACAAAAACTAACTCAACCAAACAAAAAACCATAACCTGAACCTGATTTACTAACTCCAAAAAAAAATCCATAACCTTTGTGCCCTAGATACTAAATCACCTAGAGTAATCTGATATAAAGGGTGATGGAATGAAAGCATCAAGTCAACTGTTCAGATATAATCATAAAACATTTGAACACTTTCTGATATGACATTAACACATCCGCCTTCTGTATTTTCAAAGGTGTATAGTTCTCCATAAAATATAAAGCACAGTTATAAAAATTCAATCGCAAAGAGGAAGGAATAAGTACCCCCAGCGGCAACAAGTTTTTCTACACGAGCAACGATATGCTTCCCGTAAGTGTATTTCTTCAATGCATTCAAGTGAACTTTAATTCGTGAAAGAATCAGCTCACGTTGTTGGTCATCACAAGTTTCCAACACTTTCTGTACAACGTAGTTTGCAAACTGATCTTTCATCATTGCCTGTACAAGAAAAAACAAATTAAACTGAGATCATGCTTAGGGTTGGGAGATTCAGGGAAGAAAAAAATTGTGTTTGTGAGTTTGTGAGTTTCATTGTATACTCATTCCCTTGATGTATATGAAACTAAATCATAAAATGATAACCTTTCAAATTTCAGTGTTTTAACACATCCAATTACAAAGCACAAGATTCTAAATTGAGCGTTCTCATAACGAGAGTTTCTACAAAACTAAAATCCATTACATTCCACAAAACCTCACCCACTACTTATTTCACACCTTAGTTATCCTTTATTGGAGACGATGAATTCATTACTCTAATAAATACATAAAAGTGTACAATAAGCACAGAAGTTTGACAAACCTGAAGAGGCTCATTCTCATCAGTAGTTCCAAGCATCTCATTCACTAGTAACTCACGCTCAGCAGGACCGCCAAAAGCTAAACACTTCTCTACAACATTAGAGGCAAACTTCTGTTGACTCATTTGGACTATCTTCCCAGCTAATTCCTTTATAATAGCAGAACGCTCATGTGGCTTTCCATGCTCCAGTACATGCTGTTCGAAGAGAACAGTCAAGTTTCAATGAAAAATCATTTAGGCTTCAAATGTCAACACATGACATGCTGACATTTATCACAAGCCGCAAGGGTTGCAATTTCATACTAAGAACAAATAATCGAGATCACAACAAAAAGAAAACAACAAACAAATAATTATTGCAAGTGAAATATCTGTAATGGGGTGAAAAACAAAACAAAACAAAAGGTGACCTTCATCTAATAGGGAAACTAACAGATAAATAGTTTTTGACAGGCGCAAGACTGATATATGGTAATGAGACTCTGTTGGTTAGATAACCAAAGATATGGTACTCAAACCAAAGCAATAAAAAATACATATGATCACACTTCATGACTACAATATGTTTAGAATGACTTTTTGACATCAAATTTGAACCATGATTAAAAGAAAATCAATAAATCACAAATCAAAAACAAAACTCATGAAAATAAATAACTGTGACCAAACAAAGTCCATAAAGAGTATATTCAAGAAAAATTATGAACCTGAACAACATAATTGCCATACTGATCCTGTGCCAGCATGCTAACAGCTCCTAAAATCTCATCCATAACTTTGCTCTGAGTATTCTGGTCATTGCAGTGCTCAAGCACTCTCTGCAGATAAGGGAATTGTTATACATTCTTCAGCTTGTTAAAAGAAGTTAACAAGCACAAAAACAAAAGAGAAAGAAGTCTAGCTACCTGTATTACACGACACCCATATGGATGGGTGGAAAGGGTCACAACTTGATCAAAAAACGTTGAGACTATAAAATGAATGGCCTCTTCAGGGACACATTCAATACACTTCTGAATCACATGGTTCCCATTCTGGTCACGCACACAGCGCATGACATGGCCATCAAGTTCTCCAACCATTTTGATCTTTTGGTCCAGATCAACAACTTCTATTGCCTGAAAATTTTTTAAAACCACTTCTACTGTCCAGATCAACAACTTCTACTGTAGCAATTATTGTGCTTGTACTATTATTTAAGAGAAGACAGCTTTCGTCACAAAACAAACAGAGAGAAGACACACATCAACCAGAACAATTTTTTTTGACAAAATGACCTTGAGAAATCAAATATTTTGGAAATCAATTTCATTATCAAGGATATTGTGACAATAACAAAATAATAACAAACTAACTGACCCACTTTATCTCACTTTTCTCTCACTGCAATAACCATTTTCTCATGCATGTGAGAGACTGCAGTAACTATATTTATTTTAGTCATTAGCGGAAGCTAGATTGAACAAACAGTATCATTCACATCAGAACCACAATTAATGATGACTTGAGCAAATTCCTCAGTACACCATCATTTCCAAAATTAAATACAGGTTCCAATGAGATAAAGACTATTCTACCTTTTAGAAACCTAGAGAAAAGGACAAAGAGTGTGAAAGCTAATTGTAATGACTTAATAGTTATTGGTTCAATGCTAGAATAGGAATAGATATCCAAATTAAGGAAATGCAGGCGACAACGTAGCAACGACAACAAATTAGCTGTACCTTCTGTATCACCCGGCAACCATACATTTGGAGGCTAAGTGTCAGCACATGACCAAAAAGCTTGTTGGCCAACTCCCTTCTCTGAGACGGAAGCCCGTGCTCAAAAAACTGAATACAAAGAGAACAAATGTTACACGTAATGTACCTAGTAAGTAAAACAAACAAAAAGTATGATTGGAAGCACGAAAAAGATTTACCTTCTGAATCACATAATTACCAAATACATCGGTCATTAGAGCGAGAGCTTGAGGCATGATTTCCTGGTAAACCATGTTTTTCTCTTCCGTAGTGGCTGTCTCAAGTTTTTGTTGAATAAAACGACTCCCATATTGATCCGCACTGCTCACCAAAATGCATAATTATTACAACCAAAAATCTATCAAACCATAAAACTGGCATTGTAAGAAAACTAATCGGTAGTTCATACCTGAATTCCACAACATGTCCACCGATTTCTGAAAGTTCGAAGGACTTGGCTTTATTGCTCTTAAACTCTTCTAAGAGTGAAGATGCAAAGCTTTCATCTAAGTTACATCCAGCATCCAGATGCCATGGTCCCATGACACTCCCACCCAAATTCAAATTCCTCATCCCAGAAGGATAACACATATTAAGATCATTGTGCCTCATTGGACTACCAGGGCCAACTGGAGAGTTGGGAATAACAGGACTTGCCATGGGACTTCCAGGATAAGACATGCCAAAGGCATGATTTCCGTAGTAACCGTGATGATTTGAACCACCACTCTTGCCCCCCAAGGGAGCACCAACTCCATACTGTGACTTCTGAGGTGACAGCAAGGCTCCAAGATATGCCTTTTGAAGTTCAAGTATATTCATGTATGAATTACCTAAGTAGTTCCTATCCACAGAGGGATCATTCAGAGCAGCAAGCTGTGCTGCAGCATACTCAGATGTCCTCAAGTATTGAAGATACATAGGATCAACATAAGGCGCCTGGAGACCGTTCCCAGCTATCGGACTCCCTAATCTACCAAGGTTATGTGAATCAGATGCAGCAGCTGCTAAGTTTGGTCCAGAGGCCAAACCTCCTCCAAGAACTCTTGAATCCATTCCAGGAGGTATCATAGCTGATGCTGCAGCAACATTTTCAAACAAAGGTGGCAGATTGCCAGTACCAAGTTGACTAGCCACCATGGATGCCAATGCTGGATTCATAGAGTAGCCACTTAAACCATAGTTAGAAAATGATGAGTTTGCATTATCCACTTGCTGATACTGATTATGCAATCCACCTCCACCATTAAGATTCGATGCAGATGATCCTTTGTACAAGTTAACAGAAGGAACAGCAGATTTTTGCAGCTCAACTTGCCTGTCAGAGGATGCGATGTTCTGATCTGAGCCAACCCCATTGCTCTTACCCAAATCCAAGTACGAACCTTTTGCTGACTGTGGAGAAGGCATATGTATATGCGCAGATTCAGACTTCTTTAAGTAAGCAAGTTGCTTGGCATGACTCTCAGCACCTTGCAGGCCAAAGAGATAATTCTGGTGATCAATAACATCCTGTTTAACCTGTGATGGCAAATGGGGCTCATCATCTATCACACCATTTGAAGACAAGTTCATGGTGGATAAGGCAGCTACTATGTCTCCGGACTCATTAATGCCAGATGAGACAGCATTAAAGGAGCTTGGACTAGAAATGCCTCTTTTTTCTGAAGCACTAACTCTTCCTCCTCCAATAGGTGTAAGACAAGGGCTCGGAGCCCTAGCAATAACCTGAGGATCAGGGGTCGTGCTTCTTGACAAGGAAGCACCTAAAGCTGCAGCATAGGAATATGAAGAAGGTGGGCCCATGCTTTGGGCTGCAGAACCCTGTCCATTTGCACCAGATCGTAGAGCATCAGATGTCATCAAGTCACGGCGCAAATGAGTCAGGTCAGCTTCAGCAGAACCAAGTGCCTCCACATTTTCATCAAATGCATTACGACTAGCGGGACGAGAAGGAAGCCCAGGAACAGGAGTTGTACGCCCCATGTCATCCTGCACAACCAAACTTTGCATCAGCAGTATAAGAGTACAGAGATAAATCCAGGATAAAATAAAAGGGGAAAAAATGCATCAGCACAACAGGTCAATAGTGAGGATCATAAGTAAAATCAACAGGCAACAACAAAGAACTGCACAAGAACACAAAGCTGGAAAAGTACATCAGTGTGTCAACATTTCCCAGGAAAAGACTCCTAAAATAAGGATAGTAAGATAAATATCAAAGATTTGGAAAACGCTCCTAAAATCTAATGCACAGTAGAGGTCATGTACTAATTAATAATTTAAAGGCAATTGCACAAGGACTTCCCCTGGGCATTGCTAGATTGTAGTTTACTACTCTTGTGTGGAGGTTGCAAAAAATACCATGTTGTACTTAAATCAAACCAAAGACTCAACAAGTTCACTCATCTAAATTAGATTCAAGAAGCAAGGGCCTAGCGAAAATAGGGTTGTGCAAAATTTTATTTGAAGTAGTCATACTACTATGCTCTGTGGGACATTATTTAGGTCAAACAATGTGTAGACTGACAACCTTGAGAATGTAGCTGAAAAAGATGCAGATGAATAAGGGATAGTTGCATTGTATGAGATAGACCAGAGTACGAGTACAACTTACACAGCCATAACCAAGATGCAATCATGAAGAGAGTGATCTTGGTTAACTTGCAGCCATAAAAAAGAAAGTTCTTTATGTTCTAAAGGCTTTCAATTTTATTCACCAGGTCTCAACATAGTCACAGAATTTCCCTTCTCAGTAAACCTCCTAGATATCCACTTTCTCATATAACTATAAGGTTAAGGACAAGATTCAGTAGAACGTTTTGGTCCTGGTAAGACCAGGAAAACATTTCCATTTTGAATACAGAGCAATAATTTGAACCCCATAACTCTATGTTCACCTAAATTATACATTATATCATCTTAGAGATCAATGGGAAATAAATGTCAGAACCAGCAATTCAAGGAACATTTACAAAAGTGTTGCTCAAAAGTTATCAACAAAAGCATGCATACGCTAACAAAGAAGATTTGGTAACACATGTACTAAGTATGAACATCAAGCACAACACAGAAGCAATAAAGTCACATGAATTCTAAGAATAAAAAAAAAGTTATACTAAACACATTATCAAATGCAAGTATAGAGGAAGAAAGAAAAAAGAGAAATGCTTCAGTAACACATGTTCTAAATATCAAAGATCAACCACAACAATAATAAACGTCAAAACGGCAAATCAAGAAACATAAAGTCTTGCAAAACCATTCTCAAAAAATACGATCACACACTACAAATATGAATGCATGGCTTCAGTAACACATGTACTATATAGCAAACATCAATAACAATTGCAGAAGACAATCACCTGAAAGATTTCAGCAAGGCTTTTTTGTTTGTTACCAAGTCCTAAACCAGGCAGACCAATTAGCCCATCATTACCCCACTCTGCTGAGCCACGTACTTTATCCGGCTCCACATCACTCTCTTGTTTCCTCGAGTTAAAACCGGGTGGCATCGAATACATGGCTCTCCCACTAGCATCATCAGCCCTGTTCACTTTCCTCCTGTCCCCAATCCCACCCAAAACTGAACTCCCTCCTTTCATCCTCTGCGCACACCTCCAATCCTCCTTTGACAACAATGGAGGTGGAAGCCTAGGATTCATGTTCACATTCGAGTAATAGTATTTCAGATAAGCTGGATCAGACCTCATCTCCTCCTCCGACGAGAACCCATTTCCATTTTTAGCTCCAGGAAACTCCGATAGGAAAGAGCCAGCAACACCACCGCCCACACCGCCTCCTCCACCACCACCCCCAGCAAACAACCCTCCCACAGCATTCAAAGAACCCTCCACAGTCGGAGGCGCTGACCCACTCCTATAGATATTCAAATCACTCTCACGATCATCAGCCTCCTGCCGACGCTGGTCCCTCAGCAACATACTAATCTCCTTCTCAAATTCATCCCCAAACGAACCCTCATTACCTCCAAGCATTGGTCTTCTCCCCAATTCAGACAACATCCTCAAGAGCCACTACCCTAAACTAATCATTACCAACTACTACGCAGTAATCAAACCATAAACCCCTTGAAATCCCCAAAACCTAGCCCCACCGCTTATTTACAAGCTCAAAGCTTAAACCTTTAACCTGATCAAGACTCAAAATTTTCCACAACCTACTCCATACTCCCTCAAAATCAACCGACCCAAAAACGATCAGCCCAAAACAACAATCAGAGCTCGTAAACAAAACTACCTTGCCCAGAATTCAATCCCATAAATTCCCATAACGGCAAAAACAAGAGCAGAAAACACAAGCGGATTGACTGTGAAGAAAGTGATGTGAGGAAATAGTAAACAGAAACAAACAGGGGACCTTGAGCTCTTAGAGAGAAAGAGAGCAGTGTCGTCAAATATGAAAAACAGATAGTCAGATAGAAATAAAGAGAAAACCGACGGCGGGAGATCAATACGGCGGCGATTTCTTCTTACAAGAACCCTTGTTAGGGTTTTGTTCCAGTTCAAGGAGCCGATTAAATACACTGTGAGATAGTTAGAGAGAAAGCAAATAAAAGAGAGAGTAATAAATAAATATATATTTTCCAAAATCCTTTTTTGATTTTTAATTTTTTTTTTTTAAATTCTGATTAAGCTCTGGGAAATAGGGGATTAATTGACCAGGTGATAACGGCTTTTGTTGTGTTTTTATCCAAATTTGTATAAAAGTCCAAAAATAATTTAATTTAATTAATTTATAAATTCTATTTTTTTAATGAAAATGATGTTTCTTTTAGTTTTTTTCCGTCTTCCTATAGAAGAATCTCTGACTGACACGTCACCTCTAAAGATTCGCTGCCTCAGTATAAACCTAAATTTAGAAGCCAGTGAAAACAGGGCAAGGACAACTGAGCTACTGGGCAGTAGAAACTTATTGTAAAAATCTTTGTTTCTTTTTGTGTTTTTTCTCTTCCTTTTTACTTTTTATGGTGCAAAATCTAACTCAGATCTATTTGGTTCAATTCATGTACATGTTTTTGGACTTTGTTTGATAAATTCTTCTCTATAATACGATAGCGGACTTTGTTTGAGTAATTCTTTTATATACTACTATAGCGGTAATTGAGAATTTTTTTTATGTTTTGGTTGAGGTGAAGATTGTGACTTTTTTTGAGAAATTCTTCAATATAGGATTGTAATTGTAGTTTTTTTTTTTTTACGGTTTTGGTTTTAGTTAATCTTGATCTTTGCCATATCTTAATCGAAATCATATGTAAGTAATAAGTTGTTATGAAATAAATAATTAGTCAAAGGGTTCAAGATTTTTTTTCAAATTTACCCCACTTTTAACTATAAACAATAAATTCTTGTGCAAAAAACTGACAGGAAAAGAGCTAGAATATTTATGAGCAATAATGTGGAATTATTGTGAAATGGGTAAGTTTTTAGGGTGACATTAACCATTTTTTGGTTTATTGTGTTTAATTAGGTAATTAAATGGGTAATGAATTGAGTCATTTTGCTACGAAGGTTGGAAAATTTTACTATGGTACCTGGCTCTTTTTTCCTATGCTGCATGGCATTGTTGACCAAACAAAATAAATTCCACAGATATTTGTTGTGATGGGTATGGAAGTAGGTGGGTGTGTCACCTGTCATTGATTGTGCTTTGTTATCTAGCTAAGGAATAAGGATCACACTTACCAAGTTTATCAACTAGGACTTTGAGGTATAGGAGGACCATATGGGAGGGTATGGACTCTGGGCATTTCATGGGTTTACTCTCCAATATATGTTTTGCTTTTGATAGTAATTTTTTTTTTACTTCATACAAATTTCAATGATATTGTTATTTGTAAGTGGAAATGGCTCGAAATATTTAACAAAAACAGAAGCTCGAAATAACTTGTAATGTTCTTTCTAACAAAAAAAAAAAAAAAAAAACTTAACTTGTAATGTTTATGCTGAATGGACCTAAAGATAAAGTATAAACTCATTTTGGTGCAAATAGATATAAACCTAACTTGATATTGTTGATTTACAAGTAATTATACATATTTGAGCATTATTCCTTAAGATGTGTAATGATTACATGTTTTCCTCTATATCATCAAAATTTTATATCGATTTGTCATTTGTCGAAACTTGTCAACGATTTTATAATTCTATATATAATATCTATATAAACACGGTGGTTTCACAATAAGACTTTGTAGTGCAAAACCCTAGTTAATGTAACGGGTAACCCAACATGCTTGTACTTGTCGTATGGCTGTCTAGTAACATATATTTAACATGGTTATTCATTTTCTCATTGATACAAGTCTTATCATCAATAACATTGCTCAGGTGTTGATCACAAATCCGAAGCTAGTTGAACATCTTTTTGTTACTTTATCTTATCTATTTAATTAAAGACATATTAGTCGTGAAACAAAAAATACGGTGGTCGACACTCTAATGAAAATCTGAAATAGGACACAGCTAGGACACAGTCATTTAGCTAACAGTAACATCAACATATACTCATGCACTAGTTACGCAAACATTTAGGGGTGAAAATCGTATGCAAGCCGGTGAAACTGTCATACATATACCTAAAAGTAAAATGATAAAAAGAAAGTTACAGTAGTGTGTCCCTATCTTGCAGAGAAATAGAGAAACAGCTAGCCCCAGAAATGGTATTGGTGGAAGTGGCAGTTTAGGCCAATAGAACCCAAAACAGAACAGCATGGCCTGGATAGGATGACAGGGTCCTGAAGTAAGCAATTTAATTGGTTTGGAATTGGATCACCAAATGAAGCAAAAACCCTCGTCGATAGGAAAGGTCATTGTGTCAGCAAATAGCAACTGGGTGATTGAGGAGGGATGTAAAGCCATTGCTATGTTTAGAACAAGAGGATCTAAGAGAGGCAGTGTCTTTGCCTTCTTCGTCTAGATATGTTCCAGTTTGAATTGAATGGCCCAACGTGTGCATCACTTAATTTACATTACCGTCTCTCTCTCTCTCTGCTCACTTCTGTTCTGTTCTGTTCTGCTGCCTCTGTAGTTAATAGGAAATGTGGGGTGGTGACTCCAGAAACCCTAAATTTTCAAGCGTCTAAGTTGGGCCCTGGACAACGTTTTGGGCAATGTTTTCAGATGACAGCGGCCCAAACTATTTTAAAGAACTTCCAGGTATTTTTTTTTTCGTTTTTTTTTTTCTGAAAAACAAAGCTAACGCTTTTGAAAGCGATTTTGAGAAATAATTTTTAAAATAAAAAAGAGAAAATGAGATAGTAATTTTGTAATTTTAAAAATGTATTCGGCAATTGAGTGTGAAAAATATTTTTCATATATCATAAGATACTGAAAAAGTTAAAACGTCGAATTGATGTTTTTAGTTTTTCTTTGTAAAAGTTGGAAAACTTTTTTTTTTTCACATGTCTCCAAGGTTTATATCGGATGAGTAGTGCCACATACACCAAATTTTTTACCAAAATGAATACAAAATGATGTGGCCATTGCCACATCAACATTTTTGTTTTGATATTTGGGGACATGGTTTTTCTTATTAGCTTAATAAAACAATTAAAAATTGAAATTCCTTTAATTTGTTCCTTCCCTTTTAAAAATCGATCTGGAACCCTAATCTCATAAAATGGAGATATTAAAGAAACTCAAACTGCCATGCCACCATGGAATCATCTACAAACATCAAATTTCATGAGATTAGTTGTCAATAACAACACTTTCGAGGACTTCAATTGAGCATTTGAGAGATATTTTATTATCTGTGAACAATGATTTGCAGCTTGATGGGTTTTGGTAATTTGGGAAATCATGGTGATCGAACTGGTGTTTCTATGGTTGATCTCCTTTAACAATCTTCCTATACATACAAACATGCTCATTCAACATGGTTGACCTCCTTCACCTAACCCTAGGCAATTGTCCAATCTAGGATTTTCTAAGGTCTAGTCCTCTCTTCATCTTTGCTTTCTATCTCCTCGGGTGTCTTTTTTGATGTTTCATCGATTAGGAGAGAACTTTAGATTGAATTCTTTCGTAGCACTGATATGGTGACAGGGGAGGAAACCATAAGTGAATGGTGAAGACACTGGTTTTAATTTTTAATTTTCCGTCGTAACGAATGTAATACAAATTATTAATCATTCCACTTCATCAATATTTTTTCAATGTCAAATGTTGACATGGCGGTCACCACGTCATTCGGTATCCAATTTTTATATAAATATTTGGTGTCTCAAGCATTTTCCATATCGGATTGTTGATGACCCATTCGAACTGGGAAGTAAAACTGAATACCATCTGGAGGTCTACATGCAGCAAGTTCTTGATGGATTTTTAAGAACTATGAAGGTTGATTGAATGTGTTTTTACTCGTAGAATCTCTATGCATAGAATCATTAGCAAGATGTGTTGAGCAAAAAGAAAAAAGTAGAGATGAGCGAGCATGACCAACTCTAAGGCAAGGATTGAAAACAATGAATGGGCGTACGTGCAGAAGTGCAACATCAAAATCAGAAGTTTGAAAAAGATCATGAAGCTTTCAACAGACTTGAATTAATGTTCGTAACCCAGTAACCCTGAATTCAGGATTAGCTTAAGTGGTCAAATGGTTGGTCTTCTCCGTTATAACAAAAAAGAAAAAATTGTTGAATATATAGTTTAAATTACTAGTACTATACCATCCGATGGATCGAGACGCATGAAAGGATGCTGTCAACTATGATTCTTATTGAACTGCAAATCCAAATCCAAGAGTTGACGAGTTCTAATTTATTGAACTGCAATATAAAAAAAAATATTAAAAATAAAAAAACCTCATCTGTATCAAAATTATGTTCTCAAAGTTTGATTCAAACTGATCCATCGATTGATCATAGAAAACTGAGGCATGGACTAGGTCCTTGTATCCTTTTCCAAAACAACCGAGGTTGGATTCGTGATCTCAGAACCACTTTGATGGTGATAGGCTGGTCTAAGCAACAGTAGCAGAGATCATGGAAAGAGCTTTCTGTCTCTAACACTAACACAAATGAAAAGCAATTCCCTAATATTACGTTTGAGAAAGCAATTCTGTCTCATTTTCTTGGAAAAGTGATGAAAGAAAGATGACATTCAAATAAGCATAATCCCATGTAACGAAAAGAAGAAATGGCACCAGGGAAAGGTCTAAGAAACCACATCATCTCTTGATCTTTTTGCTAATGCAACTTTATTTAGTAGACGCACAAGATAAGACATGGCACCTTTGTTGAATACATTTTTTAGTATCATCTCTCAGCATACTTTGCAATCGTAGGCAGATTCTTAAACTTTTAGATCAAACTTTGAATTGTATCGTAGGAAATGTAATTAGGCGGTGTATATTTTAGCTAAGAAAGTGCTTTTGTAGTCTGTATTTTTATAGACAGGTTGAAAATGAATGTGAGCGTTAGCCTATTGTTTTAAGGTTTTACATTATTGAGACTTGAGAGAGAGAGAGAAAAAAAAAACATAAACAAACGCTGGATCCAGATAAGAGTTAGGTTCTCTTTTATTTATGTTGTAATACTAAAAAAAAAAAATTAATAAAAATGATTGATGCAACTCTTTCTCTCCATTAGTGTCATTTCTTGTAGTTTATTTTTTTGATAGGATATGTCATTAGTTAAACACTTAAACTACACCCTCAAGTCCTCAACTCCTTAAGGCCTTGATGCTTCCTTTGAGTTGAGTCTTCCACAGTAGAGATGGATCATGGATGGGATCGTGGTTCCGTGGGTTGTATGGCATTCTGGTGCTCAAGTTTAACCTAACGAATTTGCCAGAAAGTAGAATGTGATAAGATACCCACTCTATCATTATGCATATTTAGAGGATGTTGAAATGTATACTAGTCTTTTCACGCATGCAACTGAAAGCAAAATATGCACCATGATTGTTGTGGAGGGAACTCCGGGAAGCCAAGAAAGAGACACAAACATGGTGCCAAATTATTTCTCCTGATTGATGTGTCACCAAGCATATGCTTGCATTTTGCACTAAAGAACACATTTTATTTACTTTTGTAAGGACAATATGAACGGAGATAGAACAACAGGAGCGTACTATGGTTGGAAGAGAACATGGTTCCCATCATATTCACTTTTCGAGAAGTTTACAATAGCCGCTTAAAAGTGAATAATGTGATGTAAAATATAAAAGCAAATAAGGATTAACGGTATGTTTTATTTTTAGAGGTTGATGATGTGTAATTGTTGTAATTTGTTAACGTTATTGAATATCAAATACCGAATACCTCATTATTCCTGCTCGATTGTCACATTGGATGAATATCGACTTGCTTAATTTTGACATTAGATGAATGCAAGACCGATCTTTTGCTTGGATGAATAAGAGCTTTTCCACCGCTTTCATCCTTCAAAATGGAACATGCTATGAGAAGAGCATGCAACTCCATAGTGAAGCAACATAAGATTCATGTCATGAACAAGTTGATCAGTCGCCAATTTGACCTACACGACATTTTAAGACATAAATCATGGATCATTAAATTAAATTTCTAATGTGAACACTTTCACAAACAAACAAGTAAATTAACAAACATATATCTCTTTTAAATTATATAAATTGAACCATGAGACACTAAATAACACATAAATTGTTTTAAAAATAATTAAAATACTGATTTAAAATTCCTACTATAAATTTTCTAATCCTATTACCACCCGTCCCATATTTTTCTGGCGTCAGCTGACTGATGATTAAGAGACATCTACTAATCTCATTTAAGAAATACTTAGAAAACTAATCGAGAAAACCTTAATGACATATGTCTAATTTTCATTTTTGTTAATGAAAAACCATTATTTACACTGAATTAAATGAATCCAGCAACACAGTACAGTTGGATTTGACTACATAATTGCAATCAAGTAGGGCCCAATCAGACATAGCCCATATTTGTAATATTGTCCGTAGAGACGAGCGCACGCGACGCACCTTTAAAATTTGTTTTCTGCCTCGTTCAGGAATCTTCCTTGCTCCTCCTTCTTCTTCTTGTTTGCTCCAAACCGGCGACTATTTGAATTTTCAAACTCGGCGTCCGACCTCGCTCCCAGTCAACGTCTCACACCCACGCTCCTCACGCGCGATCAGCTTCTAACTTAGTAACTTATCGTAGTTTTACCGTATTTTGTTATCATTTAATCACATGCCGATTTATTTTAAATGCTTTGCCCACTCCCGCAACACACGCGCTGCGCTACTGATTATAGTCATTATACTACTTTGTCATCCCTTTCCTTTCTGGGAAATTACTTTACCCAATTACATCGCTAATCTATACTACAAATAATGGATTTGTAATTTTCTTAGGCAGTCACTATGATTTCATTAATTCTAGTGACTACCTAATGACCTTGAGGAGAAAATCGCCGACCTCCAATGTTAGGCTTCGTTCCGATGACTGAAACGTAAGGTTATGCGCGCCGGGGTGTGTCGAGGTATGTGGAATCGAGGACAGGGAGGAATCGTCGACGGTCGGAATTGACACTCAACAATGATTGATTCGCTTGAGTGGTGGAGGAAGGCGGCGAATCTTAGAAGGACGATTTGGCCGTATGATTTGGGACGGGTTTTGATGTGGACCGACATTGATAGTTGCTCTTACATACAAAGATGGACTTCGAAGAAGGTTCAACAAGTGGTGGCTGGAGTCTCTTGTTATAATCTGCCTCTCTTTCGACAGACGACGAGTGGGTTTGAGCAACATTTAATGTTTGGGTGGGTGCCTAGATCAAATTCAAAGCCCAATGGGTGACCCATTACATGTCAAAAGCCAAGATTTGTTGAAACACGTTGGGTGTCCATTTGTAGACAAGGATAATGGACTCTAATTCTCTAGCGTTTCGTGTATGGAATTCTGAAGGTATGACACGAACTATGTTTTGGGTTGACACAAGTAGTCATAGCGAATCTTCTGACGTAGTACCAAAAGAGGATTCAAGTTAACCTATAGCGAAGTTTGATTTGTTGAATAAATGGACCCTATTCATATGTATCACTGTGGGTATTACGTTAACTTTTTGTTCTGTTTGTATATGACAACGTGAGGGTATGCAATCGCCATTTTGAATTGATGATAACACAATTTTTTCTTATTTTGATGACGCTCCAACAAGTTATTTAGATGTGTTATGTGTTACGATACATTTGTATCCCAACAAGTTATTTGGATATGTTACGATACATTTGTATTCAACTCGCTCGATTGAGTGATAATTTTAATAGAATTACTTCCTTAATTAAGAAAAAACAATATTCAGAAATTATGTACATTACCTTACATATACGAATGTGATTTACTTGATCATTCCAAACAAGTAAAAAGAATAAAAGGAGAGAATGCGATTACTCGCCGGTTCTCCGGCGTTGATCTCAAAAATCCAATTAAAATGAGTTAATCAGAGTAGTGGAGCAGTTATGTTACTGACGCGGGTGCTCTTAATTGTCCTCTAATACTACCATTAGTGGACTAAACCCTCCCTGTGAATCCATCCCCAAATCGTTTCCGCGTGTACTTACGCGCCGCGTCAAAGGAACCCTATTTCGTCCTCTTTTCACATTCCACGCGTGTCTCAATAAAAGCCTCCCTCCTTCACTTTCCCCATTTCCTCATTCTTCTCTCTACAACTCTCTCTCTCTCTCTCTCTGACTCTTCCCCTCTCAGATCTACCATGGCCATGTCTTCGCCGTCTCCGACGACGTCGTATTGGTGCCACCGCTGCACCCGCTTCGTCCGCATCCTCCTCCAAGACGCCTCCGTCACCTGCCCTTACTGCGACACCGGCTTCCTCGAAGAGATAGACACCACCCCGCCGCCGGCCCCGACTCACCTCCACCGCCGCTTCCCGCCTTCCTATACTCACGATCAGAACCCGCCCCCGACGTCGCGGCGGGTCCGCCGGAGCTCCGGCGACCGGTCGCCTTTCAATCCGGTCATCGTCCTACGTGGCGCGGCCGACGACTCCGAGTCGAGCTCGTTCGAGCTTTACTACGACGACGCCGCCGGGTCGGGGCTCCGGCCGCTGCCGCCGACCATGTCGGAGTTTCTGATGGGGTCGGGGTTTGATCGGCTGCTGGAGCAGCTGGCGCAGATTGAGATAACCGGGTTGGGCCGACCCGAGAACCCGCCGGCTTCTAAATCAGCCGTGGAGTCGATGCCGGTGGTTAAAATCGACGAGTCTCACGTCGGGTCGGAGTCGCACTGCGCGGTGTGTAAAGAAGCTTTCGAATTCGGGTCGGAGGCCCGAGAAATGCCTTGCAGCCACATATACCATTCCGACTGCATCCTGCCGTGGCTCTCGATGCGAAACTCGTGCCCGGTCTGCCGCCACGAGCTGCCCGTTGACCGGAACTCGGAGCCGGGTCACGACGAGGAGGCAACCGGGTTAACCATCTGGAGATTACCCGGAGGCGGGTTCGCCGTGGGTCGGTTCTCGGGCGCGAGAAGACCCGGGGAGCGTGAATTGCCGGTTGTGTACACGGAAATGGACGGAGGGTTCAACGGAAGCGGGGCGCCGAGAAGGGTATTATGGGCATCGAGAAATAGAGGAAGAGAGAGCCGCGGGATTGGGAGGGCTTTTCGTAATTTCGCGTCGTTCTTTGGGAGGTTTAGGTCAAATTCGTCTTCGAGGACCGGGTCAGAAACCGGGTCGGAGGCATTTAGTCGGAGTCGGAGCCACTCAAACTCGGTGTTCGGGCGGTACGTGCAGCGGCGCAGCCGGGCTTGGGTGTTGGATGATTAGAAAAAAAAAGCTGGATTTTACAGCTAATACAAAAAGATCACAATTTTGTTTCTTTCTTTTGTTTTATTAGATTTTTTTGGATTGGGATTTGGGATATGTGAAAAGTTTATTCATTCCAGGCTACAGATTGGTCATATTCATCACTGTATATATTTTTAGGGCAAATTTGCCTCTACATTGTAGCATTTTCATTTTCAATCTTAATTGTATAATTCAAGCTCCAGCTTCTTCTGGCGCAGAAAGATATTAGTTTTGGCTTTTTTTTTTGTTTGTTCAAATGTGGTATTTGGCTTATTTGTTAAGAAAATGTGGCACTTGGTATGGGAGAGTTTAGTGGCCTCAAATAATTGAGCTACACACACTGATATGTTAACAGTGTCATATCTCTCGGGAGTGATGAAAATTAGGTATCATCAAAGATCTTTTGTGTAGCTTAGCTGGCTGATTGGCGCCAACAACGTGCCGACTGATTGCTATGACGGAATGAGTGATCTCTTTTTATTAGGGTTTCTCTTTAAATTGGGAAAATGCTTTTTACTTTGGAAGTTGGACAGTTAAGCTTGTCTGTTGGTTAAATCATTAAATCTAATAATACGCGTGTATTAATGTAAAATTACATGTCATATTTTAGACATTACGTATCTCATCGATGAGACAAACATATCAGGTGACACGCTTGTCTTATTTAATATTTTTTTTGAAATCAGGAATACTTTAAATACAAATCTGAGTGTTCGGATTTGATTCTATATATCTCGGTTTATTTATTTAATTTTCTCATACAATCTCTTTTTTGCACACCAACTAGCAAAAGAGGCCTTAAAACACAGTCAACCTTTCCTTTGTTTACAGTCGTAGCATCAATGGCTCTATTAATGTGTCAGTATGGATTCCAAGTGTGAATTCTAGTTGGGAGGCTTTCTTTCAATTGCAACCATTTTAGGGGCTAATGTGAAGAAAGCTTTTCCAGAAGTCTTGTATTTCATTATGAAGTATCCTATTTGAAAATTAAAGAAATCCGGGTGGAATAAACTAAAAGATAATGGCACCATTGAAGTTACCTCGTTCAAATTTTGGCCATCTGCCTACTCATGCCTAGCTTGTGTACACAGATGATATAATAAATGTCTAATGCAGGGCCTTTGCATTTTGGTTGCAACTGGACAAGAATACCAGTGCTTTATTTTCTTGAAAGGGATTTTCCCCATGAATCTGAAGAGCACCAGTTTAAATTTATATGTTTCATCAGTAAGGAGTGAAGCCATATTGAACATCCTGGCCTCTATTATTCATCACCCAAAAGAAAATTAAAAAAATTCAAGTGGATATCTAAATGAAAAGGAATCTTGATCCAGATTATCACAATCAGTGCTTAGCTATTAGGATCATCAACTTCCATTTGTTGTTGAAATATAAACTTTGAACTCTCAAAGATTTGCAAGAAACTAGCTAGCAGTTTCAAGTTTGTGAAGCTAAAGTTCTGATCATTTTGTTCGAGCTAATGCGTTTTAAGGGGAAACTAAAGTGCAGGCCTGAGATCAGGCAATTCAGTTCTCTTCTTCATGGATGGTATATGAACATTCCTTGTGCTCATAGTGTATTCAACTCAGAGTCTAGTACTTGTGCAATGCTGTGTGGGAAAACCTCATGCTATTTTATTGGACTTCAGTCATTCAAATTTTGGCCATCTACTGCAGTCAAGTCCTGCCTACTCATGCCTAGCTTGTGCAAATATAGATGTATAATAAATATCTAAAGCAGGGCCTTTGCATTTGGTTGGAGTTTGACAAGAATGGCAGTTCTTTAGTTTCTTGAAAGAGATTTTCCCCTTGAATCTGAAATCCACTAGATTAATTGTTTCACCAGTTAGGAATGACCCTCCCTTATGAACTTCCTGGCCTCTATTATTCATCACCCAGAAGAAAATAGAAAACCTCAAGTGGGTTATTGAGTATCTTAGGCTATGTATCCCTTGCTTGGTTCAGTACATTATAGCTGAAGGCCAGTTTCAGCTCGAATTAATTTGGATGATAATTAAAAGCAGCATTTTGTTTGATAATTTTTATTTTGAAAGGTGTGATTATTTATTTATAGAACTTGATTACAAACGAGCTCTTGGTACCTTGTATGGACAGGAACTCATTACATCAGGTGTTATATTACAATCAGTTCTTAACAAATAGTACCTCAACCTCCTATTCTTGTTGAAAGTTGCACTCTGGACTGTCAAAGTGAGCAAGCTTCAAAAAAGTCTCTCTAGCAGTTTGAAGTTTGTGAAGAGCATCCCTCAAGCTAATGCGTCCATCAGGAGAGGTGAAAGCGCAAGAGAGCCCAACCTCGATAACTGAGTTCAGACAATGCAGCTCTTCTTCTGAGATGAGATTTGAGCCTTCGTCGTGCTGACAATGTAACAACTCAGAGTCTAGTACTACTGCAATGTTGTGAGGAAATGATGACTGCACCCATTGAACGAGGTTAACTTCTCCTGTGAAGCGCTCATCGGTTGGACTTTTTCCAGTAAACAGCTCCAACAACATTACTCCAAAACTGTATGCATCTCCAGCTGTGGAGGGTTTTTGTCCAAAACCATATTCTGCATTGTACACAAATATTATATATTTCATTTTCAAGGACAACAACTTATAAAACAACCATATTATTATAGGTAGATGCTATCCACAATCCCAGACAGTCATTTGATCAACACTGAGAGTTCATTATTTTTTCATAATCATCGAGTTATTAAGTAGGAGGATCACTTTCTGAAGGAGCGAAGAACATCGTTTTAATTGTTAAATGAACTCATGAAGTACTTGTATAAGAAAACTGCTAGCTAGCAAATTGATTCATTACTAACCTGGGGGTATGTATCCAATGGAACCCTTGAGGACATTGGTGGAGCCAATAGAATGTTGAGTGGATGTTTCCTCTATCAGCAACTTTGCCAGCCCAAAATCTCCAATCTTTGCAGTCATGTCTTTGTCCATAAGAATGTTGCTTGGCTTCAAATCACAGTGAACCACTGGAACTTCACAATCATTGTGGAGGTAATCCAATCCACAAGCAACATCAATCACCACATTCAATCTCTCCACAATGCTTAAACCGCTTCCGTCTGAATTTGTTCTCTTGCCTCTGATCCAATCTTCCAAGCTCCCATTACTCAGATACTCATACACCAAAGCCAGAAACTCCATGTTCTTATAGTCTAAGCTTGAGCAGGAAGTAATCAGTTTGACAAGATTCCGGTGCCTCACACTCCTTAAAGCATTACACTCTGCCAAGAAACTCTTCCAAGACCCTTTTGGTCTTATATCAAGCACCTTGACTGCAACTTCAATTCCTTGGTCTCTAAGAAACCCTTTATATACAGAACCAAAGCTCCCCCTTCCAACCAAATTTCCTGGGTTGAAATTCCCTGTTGAGCCACGGAGTTCTTCATACGAAACCATTTGATGCTGCCCTTTTACCACGAAGTCATCACAAGTTCCTGTAATTTTTGTTTTGCAACCTTTTCTTTTCTTAGCATAGACCAAACAGCCCACTATAACACATATTGCTATGGTTGCTAAGACAGTTGTAATGATCACAACTGGGACTAGTATTTTTCTGCTTCGACGACCATTACTATTCTTCACACATGGAAATTTAAGGCAAATTTCTGGGTTGCCTTCAAGATGAACATTAGTGAAATTTTTAACAAATAATCCACCATTAGGAATCGCTCCTTCTAAGTGATTAAATGATAGGTTCAAGTACTGAAGGGCATGTAGGTCTTGAAAATTCTCTGGAATGGAGCTGGAAAGCTGGTTTGAGGAAAGGTCTAGAAACTCAAGGCCTCTCAATTCTCCTACACCATTGGGAATAGAACCTGAAAATCTATTTCTTGACATCAACAATCTCTCCAAGCTTTTACACTTTCCTATTGATCCCGGGATATCTCCAGATAAAGCATTGTCAGAGAGGTCTATAGTAACAACCTTCTCTAGGGACCCAAGTTCTGAAGGCAAAGGTCCACTTAGAAAGTTTTGGGACAGATTGAGAGTGGTGCTTAAACTAGGGAGGTTGAGAGTTTCACCGGAAATGGTTCCGTTGAGCTCATTGTTTGATAAGTCCATGGAAAGCAGATTCTGGAAGTTTGAAAAAGAAGAGGGTATTTGGCCAACAAAGTGATTCCCAGATAAATCAATGCTGTTCAACTTTTTGAGATTTCCCAAGGAGTTTGGAATATGACCAGACAAATCATTTCCTGCTACACTAAGCTCTTGTAGGTTTTCCAATTGGCCTATTTCAGTAGGAATTTCACCAGATATTGAATTGTAGCTCACATTTAACAAAGTTAAACTAGTAAGACGACCAACTGAGGCAGGAATATTACCGGAAATCCGATTCCCTCCCATGTACAATTTGTTGAGAACCTTCGAGAGATTGCCAAGTGATTCTGGAATGACTCCCTCTAACTGATTGTCGTCGAAAGCAAGAAACTGCAGGTTGGTGCTGTTTGTCAATGAAGTGATAAAACTGAGACCATCACTGCCTTTACTAACGATCCGATTGAAGCCAATGTTGTACATTTCAAGGTCTGGCATGTTTCCAAGCCCTGGTGGAACTGTTCCTTCCAGAAAATTGTTTGACATTCGAATTGATCGAATCTTGGTGATGTTGTGCAAAGAAGCAGGAATGTTCCCTGTCATTAGATTGAAGCAGTTCCGGTAGTATAAAAGATTTGGAAGTGTCTGATCAATATCTTTGGGAATCTCACCCCAAAGTTGATTGGAAGCAACAGTAAACAGAACCAATGAAGTAATGTTGTATATGGAGGGAGCAACAGTCCCAGTGAACTTGTTACCAGAAAGATCAAGTTCCTTGAGATTGTTAAGTAGACCCAACTCACTAGGTATGATCCCACTGAGGCTATTTGTACCCAAGTTCAGAGATGTGAGTGTGGATGAAAGGTTGCTTATGGATGAAGGAACAGAACCAAAGAATTTATTTCGTGCCAGATTCAAGACTTGAAGTTTCTTTTGGCTGAACATCTCCTCAGGGAGCCTCCCTGTTATGTTGTTCCCAGCCAAGTCGAGGACTTCTAGTGCATTCAAGTTGCTCATGTTTGAAGGTAGTGGACCTTGTATGGTGTTGGAGCTCAGGTTCAGAGATCTCAAGCGGTAAAGGTTAACAAGTTGAGTAGGAATTGCTCCTGTTAACTTGTTGTTTTGAAGTTGAAGGGAACGGAGGAAGGATAAGTTACCAATCTGAGGGCTTATGGTCCCTGTAAGCAACATATATCAACTATCAAAGAAATATAAAGGATATAGAAGTGAAACTACACAATATTTTTTATTAAGTTTACACTTCAAACTTCTTGTTGTCGATATAGTAATTTAGTTTAATTATATATAAATATGTAAAACAAATGTACTAATTTTATTTTTATTGTTGTGAACTTGGTTCAATCAATTAGTAATTTTGGTTGAATTAGTTGTAAAATGAGTGGATCATATACATCTCAGTAAAGAAGTCGTAGACAACCTCTGCGTACAATAATGCAAAGTATGTAGATAGTATCGAAATTAAGATACTGGATATGCGTCTCAGACCATACCTGTAAGTCCCAAGCTTGAAAGATCAAGACCAACAACTCTCGGACTCTGACCATCGTTTCTGCAAACAACTCCAGTCCAGTTGCTGCAAGGTGATGAATTCTGGTCCCAGCTTAAAGATGGAGGGGCACTGAGCAAGGCCTCCTTGAATGAGATCAAAGCCTCCTTGTCAGTGGTAATGCTTGGAATTATAGCAGACTCTACGCTCAGACATATGCATAGAAGAAGAGCTAACATGGAAAACGAAGAAGACAGTAGAGTATGGAAGAGGGAAGCCATTGTTTTCGAGGATCGGTGAGGAAGAAGAAGGATAACCATGACATGTATATATTGGGCTATTCTGAACTGGGATTTCATTTTCTTATGATAGGTCCCACGAGGCCATGACTACCATTGTCATCAAGAATAGTCTTTGAAAGAGTCCAAGTTGCTAGACGTGATTGACGACTGACGAGTATCTAAGCAGTCTGAACACGTACAGCTCGATCTCGTCTCTTTGATCTCATCGCTTGGACTGATTCAGATTTGCCAAAGTGTATGGTGCGAGTTGGTGACAAGGGTCCTTGAATTGAAAAATGAAGTATGAATGACAAGGTGCGTATTAGGAATGCAATCACACTTAGGAGCCTGGTCGACCAAGGTTTTCAAATTTGGAACCCCAAAATCTTTGTTGTAGTCGATTGACGGGTTGTTTATGACTATGATATATGCTAGAAAACAATCCAACTCTTTTTTTCTTCGTTAATTCGAAGACTAAAACGACACATCGGTGGCCAATAAAACATTGACGCTTAAACGTCAAGTTCTTCAATTTGCTTAATGCTTTTCTGCTCTCTTGATGACACGAACATGGGTGACCGGCATTGTCTATTTCATCAATTTTCCATATACTCCAATTTTGGCTCTTTTCCGCAACTCTCATTATTTCATACAAAATAAATAAAAATGAATTAATTACATATTAATTGCTATGAGGATTAACTAATTCATAGTGTTTAATTACGTAGTAATTACGAGTATAAAAATACACGTAATTACAAAGTGATATGAACAATGGGAGTGAATATTGATTTTGGTTTTGGAAAGATAAAACTAAAATTACAATTGAAAATAAAAATAATAGAAACTAATTAAGTCACTAGGGTATTCTCCTAGCCAAATCTAATGCACAATGCAATGATCCATTCCACTAGGAGATCAGAGAGAGGCCCAAAGACAACGAGCCAAACACAAATAAAGTCAACCAGCCCAAGAGGTCCATGCAAGCATGGTTGAAGGCTTCAAGACCGCTGCCAAAGCTACCCTGCAGCCTGCACCTTCATCAGATGTGTCCCTGGCAAAACAGCAACAGTGTTCACTGCCATACCCGCGCAGTCCATCGAGTAACCCACCACGGCTTCATCACATTACATATCACAAACCATTATTGGGTTGGGAACTTGGGATAAGAATATAGGAACATCATTTTCAACTCCTTTCACTAAGTCTCAAGTACGTCCAACCTCTCTTTCACTTTCTCTGATTCTATATCCTGACCGTTCCTGCTGGCCTATGCCATATGTCATGCATGATGCATGGCAATAGCAGCAGCGATGAGCACGGTAGTTCTGCGGTCATAACGCTTGGTGGTGCATGTTGAATTGTTGATGAAAGTGTGGTGTGTAAAATCTACTTACTATCACCACCTTCATTGGTGATTTGGTGACATCTCCCTGTACTTTAATCAATGAAACCAAAGCTAGCTTTCCTCGATCTCCTGGCCTCCTGGGCACTCAATCTATGCAGTGATGGGGTCTGGCTTTCTTTATTTATTCAGCGGCGACATTCCAATATATACCTTTCATCTTCACTCCATACTGAAATTTCTATAGTAATTAAGAGTTACTAGGTACCTAAATCAAAGGGACTCAATCACTCAAAGCGAGGAGACATCAACAACACTGAAGGATGGTATTGATCAAAGGGACTCAATCACTCAGGCGTTATCTTGTTGACAGGAGTACGCCAAAACATTCTTACTCTCTAGCTCATTCTTGTCCTCCTCGATCGCCATCGACGAACTTGTGCTGTTCTGCTTTCCTACAGAAACATACTTCTCTCAGCTAAGTAGCTAGCATAATGCATGCAACTTTCATGCATATTGCTGACGGGTGGTTTGAAGTATGGTATTGATCGCTGGACATACTCATATATATAGTCATATCTATAGCTATTGCAGAAGCCATAGAAATCGATCTACAGCTAATAACATATTTTGATTTTTTAATTTGTCTATGTACAAGAGTAGATAATATAAATGGATATAGATGCTGCTTGATTAGTACACAAGGAAGAAGGTAATATAACATGTCAATTGTGGGTGATGTAAGGGGTAAGGAAGTGAAATTAATATATAATTCCACAGATTAATTTGGTATCATTTATTTTTAAGCTTATATATGGTGCATGATTGATTTTTGATTAGTCAATTTTTAATTTTAGCTGGACCGAGTGTGCGCTTAATCTCAACTCATCTCAGGCTTCTAAACTATTGTCTATTCTGCAGTACAGTGCTAGCTATACGATCTTCGAATAAGAAAGTCAATGTTGTACTGGAAAGAGAAAATGGCCGATTTGTACAGCCAAACAAGTACTTAATTATCAGAAGCCATTACGTACTGGGTAGGGATAGGAAACTTCATCAAACTCATCCATGGCTTCCACTTTTCTCATCTTCAAGACTCTCAAGTCAACCTCTGTCTCACTTTGTGCGCTTCTACTCCTGCAACCGCTCCTAATCAATGGTCATGGAGGCGTAGACCATGACAGCGATAGCAGCAGCGACGAGCACGTAGTTCTGCATTCGAAGAGCTTGGTGTTGGTGAAAGTATGGTGTTTGATCATTTTACTTGTGACCACCTTCATTGGTGGCATATCTCCCTATTTTTATCGATGGAACGAAAGCTTTCTTCTCTTGGGAACTCAATTTGCTGGTGGTGTTTTTCTCGGTACCTCTTTGATGCACTTCTTGAGCGATGCAGCTGAGACATTCGGAGACCTTACCACCAAAACGTACCCTTTCGCATTCATGCTAGCTTCGGCTGGTTATATGCTGACCATGTTTGGCGATTGCGTGGTGATGTTTGTGACTAGGCCCAGTGAAACAGAAGCTAGAGTTGAGGTGGAGGAGGGAATTAGGGTTGAGGATGAGGAGCATGGGGATAAGGAAGTTCCAACTGGACATGATGAGCTCAACCCAGCTTTCTTGAAAACAACTTCGTTTGGAGACACCATACTTCTTATTCTTGCGCTGTGTTTCCATTCAGTTTTCGAGGGTATTGCTGTTGGAGTTGCAGGTACGTACTTTGTATTCTTGCCCTAATTGATTCCCCTTATTCCTTAACTAATTGGACAAACTCCAATGGCTCTTATCCGCCATATATTACATATGTACTCGATCACTAATAGCTTTCTGTATCTATTGTGTAGAACTGACAGCATATAAAACATGCTAGATTTTTTGTAAGCAAATTCTACACTGAACATTTTACATATATACACTCAATATATATTGATTTCATGAACTTGGATGCCCAAACCCTACATGCAACAACCATAGATTTGCTCCAGGCCATTAATTAGCATATATATATGCATGTTCAAAGTTTAGGATTTAACTGCCTATGAGCCATTACGTACGTACATGAACTTAGTTTTGTGAACATTCTTGGTTATATACCTAGTTTGTTCCTCCAATACAATGAATCATTCAATTTTTAAAGGATCATCTCGAGCAAAAATAAGTTGTCGATATGTTCGTAACATTGCAGATACAAAGGGAGATGCATGGAGGAATCTATGGACGATATCATTACACAAGATTTTTGCAGCCGTTGCAATGGGAATTGCATTACTGAGGATGCTACCAAAGAGAGCATTTCTAGTAACTGCAGCTTATTCTTTTGCTTTTGCTGTTTCAAGTCCAGTTGGAGTAGGCATAGGGATTGCCATTGATGCCACAACTGAAGGAGCTGCAGCTGATTGGGTATATGCAATTTCCATGGGACTTGCTTGTGGAGTTTTCGTCTATGTTGCAATCAATCATCTCATTGCCAAAGGGTTTAAACCACAAACCAAATGCGACTTTGACACTCCATCTTACAAGTTTCTTGCTGTGCTTCTTGGAGTGGGAGTCATAGCAGTTGTTATGATCTGGGATTAGTTCCAATTAGTGTACTTACTTGAACAAATTTGGTTGTGTGGCATTTGTGAAACAATAAGTGCAGTCCAATATAAGTTTACGTTTTATGACCTTTATCACCTGTCAAACATCGCGTAGATCGACCTGTACGTTGTTCAATTGTTATTGAATTTTTTCAAATTGCGTTTGGCTTGCAAGAAACAAAGATCATCAATCAACCATGCATGTACTGTGCTCTTAGACATACTACAACCACAAAGACAAAACACTTATCATAAACACATGTACATAAACAAGATCACAGATCATGACATCAGACATACATCAACATATATGTACATGTACTGATATATATACTCAAGGAACAGAAATAGTACCTTGCTTGCTTGCTCAATGTTGAGGGCAACCATCGGGATGAAGAGAGGTGGGAAGAAGCTTCCAAAAAGGGATCTTTTGCGCAACACTCAAGTACCAAAGCTTTGATAGAGAGAGATTAGGTTTTGGCGTAAGTTAGAGTGTGCACAAAAACCTCCTTTTATACTGCATTTTGGATAGCTCAAACTCTTAACCATCAAAGAGTTTGAGTGTCACACAAATACCACAATATTAGCCTATAACAAGATAATTCAAATGTATTTCATTGTTTATCTAACCATTTCATTTAGATAAACATATCATGATAATGCAATTAATAATTTCACAATGTTCATTCTGTTATTCTATAGAAGTTGTCGTGCCTTAGGACTTATAATGCTAAGTTCATTCTAACATGTGCATGCATAAATAGGTAAAGTATCGAAGATTGAAATCACTTCCACGGAAGTAATTGGCATGACTTGAAATTAATTTATATCGATCATATAAGATATATAGATGAGATGAAATGGCAGTAGTATTCGGAAATGTGGCAACCTAGCATTATTCAGTATCACACGTACCGATCATTCTGTAGTTCAATCTTCTTGAATCACCAATCTAGCATTATTATTCTTGATATAAAGGTAATATGCTAGGGTAAGATGGCTTCTGGTAATTACTTATATGCACTGCTTATGTAATTTGGGTGTTACAATTATATGATAATTGGACTTGGGTCGAGTACTTGAGTTATCTTGAAATTGGGTAGTAAGGATATGGTTTTGGGCAGTGAGGCTGAGGACAGCAGCGGGCGTTAATAGTCTTCTGGTCTTCTATCTGCTGAACGGAAAATGTCTGAAACACAACTGGGCCATAGCTCCAAGTGATCTGTTTCTGACTTCCGATCGAGTAGGCGTCGCGGGGCGGAGCTACATAGAATCCAGAAAGAAAACTCCATCTCCGATGTCCACAAAGTCAGTCATGTGCAAACGACGTCAACAAGAAGATCGGGCTGGCCAGCCTTCAACCCTTTGATGCCTAACTATGTCAGCTAAATGAGATCAATTGATGAGAGTGTAGCGGTTAGGCAAGAGTGAAGTGGAGAATAGAGACTTACAATAATGGAGAGGAGAGACATGTATTTGTAGGGTTAGGAGTGGGCTAGCTTGTTACCCATAATTACCATATATATTTCCCGCAATGGTGACTCATCAAGGTGGAGAATGTGGTGTCATCAAATGCAATGGCCCTTGGGCCTAAACCCCAAGCCTCTTCTAGGCGGCCGGTCAGGACCGGTGACTGGGTAACAGGCGAGAACTCGTGATGTGTTATGCGGGGTTGGTGATATCTCGATTATTGCAGTTGGGAGGCCGGAAAAGAAGATAGGTCATTAGGTCATCCTCATGGTCTTCGAAACAAACTTAAGTATATGTTTCGAAGGTTGTAACAGTAGATCTTGTGACAGCTTTGGAGATGGATACCCTATCCCATGCGAGTTAGGCATGTTTTTGTAATTTGGAATAAAGCCCTTATCGTGTTTCTCTCCTTAATTATTGGTTGAAGCTTTTGTGCCGATTAGTGGTGATGTACTCCATACCAGCCATATCTAAGCCTCGATCAGAGCTTGTGTAGGTTAATTTGATTCAGTGTAGGGTCTTCTTTTTTTATTCTTGACTCTTTTTTTTGGTCAATGAAAAGTAATGTATTAGATGATGCAACAAGTAACACCTAATACAACACTAAACAAGAGGTATTAAAGACCCTAACAAAAGAGACACACATAGGTCTCAACATCAAGAGGCACATAGGCCCAACAATAGGTTGTTTTTTGGTTTTATGTGTTCGTGCAATGTTTGGTGCATCGCATTGTAATATGCGAGGTCATCGAATTCCTCTATCTTAACAAAGAGACGTCGCTTGATATACCTAAGGGAACTAGCGATTCGATTGCTCAAACATTAAGGTCATATGCTAGGATAGTCTAGTTTGAAAATCCAAATTTCAACTGATTTCATTACCAATAATTGGTATCTTTTCCAAGACTGCTTCTTAAAAGTTTAAACTTTGAATCATCGATACCATCATGTCACAGCCCTCAAAATTTGCTTCGTGGATTGCATATGCATCTTGCCTGTAACACCAATTTCAAGACTTTCCATAAATATATTTCTTCGTGGAGAACAATTTGTTTCTCATGGTAAATGAAAGTGAGTGCGCTCATTGTTTTGGACACTCATCTGAGATTAGGTATTTTGCGTAATGCTTTAATGCATCGTTTCTTTTAAATGAAATGATCAATAAAAGCTGATTTGTTGTTAAACATCAAAGAAACTAGAAAAGAACGGATTAGAAAATCGAAAGAGTGGAATGGATATGAATACTGAGAGTAGCTGAAAATGAAAAAAGCTAATGAAAGTGATTACAATTTGTTTACTTATTCTCATATTTCATTAAAAGATTAATTTACACTTTGATACTTGATTCCTTTGTTTCTTTTTTTTTGTAAAGAAGAATTAGAAGATCCGAAAGATTGGTACATGATCATTTATTTGGCGTGGCTTCGTGTCTAGATAAATAGAAGATCTAATTAACTTCAGCACCAGCATAGAACAATTAGAAGTTTTTTTTTTTAGCTGTAGAACAATTAGAAGTTACATTGAGATAAGTACATAGAGATCATAAATGTTAGAAAAAGGCACATTCCTAGATTAGATCGAACTTAAGTTTGATGCATGTCTTCACTTTTAAGAGAATTTTTCACTGAAGTTTTCCCAAAGCAAAGAAAAGGTGTGAATGACTTGCATTTCCGAGGCAGATATAGAAGTGCAGGAGGCTCCCCCTCACCCCACCCCCCCCCCCCCCCCCCCCCCCAACCAGCCAAAGAGAATCTTTCCCTCTTCGATCAAAACACAAAAAATAAAAACAAATTTTAAGATAAAAGATAAAACTGAGAAAATTGGGTCAGTGATATGAGATTTGATTTCTATCGGATCTTGGTACTGTGGGGACTTGATAATTGAATTTGTACTGAATCTCAAACTCTATGGCCATACGTTCTTAATAAGTCTTCTGAAAGCATTACGAGTCATTGGATTAGCATAATGAATCTCAAACAAATATATATGAACTAATCAAACATACTGGTTTATGCTTTAAAGACTAGTATTGATATATATGCTAATCTCTTCTTACATTGTATTCTCAATAGTAATTACAACTGAAAAACCTAATTAAACCGGGTAATTAAGAAAATAAGTAAACTACACGAGAAAGTTGTGCAATCATTCTCCTCTTGATCCGATGGCAAAAAATTTGATGAGTTCAAAATTAACAAACCCGACCCATCTCAAAGGAAGATATGATGACATATATGAAGGAAATGACTTAAAATCGAAGTGGTTTTTGTTTATCAAGAATCACTTCCATGCTTGTGCCAACAAACAAGCATAGCCACACATCTCCTCATGATGTAAAATCTGGCCTTGTGTTCCTTGGCGAGGCTGCTGCACTTTCGGCTCATGGAAGAGCTCTTTTGCGAGAAGCTCCTTGGAAGAGGAGGGCACTTGGAGTTGGAACTGGAAGACACGACGTTGCTTTTCTGGGAATAGCTTCTTGACAGAAGTGGAGCATTGGAAGAAGTGCTTCTTGTGGAGGAGCTTCTCGTGAAGGCGAACTTGGAAGAAGAAGAACCGCTTTCCTTCTTTGGTAGCTTCCATTTCTCATCCATATGTGAGAATAATGTATAATGCTCCAAAGCCTTAGAGGTTGATCTTGATCTAGCTAGCTAGCTAGATAAACTTTGGTTGCTTTGTGTGAATGTAGGTCTGAAATGGAGACAGGTAGAAGAGCTAGCTAGAGGAACAAGACTGATAGCCAGAGAGAGAGAGAAACAGAGGTGTGAGAGAGTATGGGGTCGGTGGTTAATGGTGTTATCATATATAGTGTGGTTTAGAGAATGAGCTATTCGTTTAAGTGATTCTTAAAGCACAAGTCTGACCAATTGTATGGGTGATTACGTACTCATGATATTGAGTTTGGACCCTCTGCTGTTCTTTACTATATGCTGATATTCTATCTTAATTTCTGTTCAAAATCTACACCGGCATTTACTAGTAATAATTTCACTGATCGACCTTAGTGGTAAAATAAACCTGTAAATACTCTGATCCAATTGTATTTCTATATTACTAGCTCATGACTTCTTCTGTTCTTACTAGCTCATGACTTAAACTAAACCTAATTATGATTCCCAATTTTTATTACAAGTATCGACTAAAATTTCAACATCGATGAATGTTTGAAATATAATTAATTAGCAAGATCGAAATCAAAAACCGAAATTGAAGACAGTAAAAATGAACGGAAACTTCAAGTCTTTTACAAATCCACTTAACCTTAATTTCAGTGGACGCATGCGTATGTAACGTAGTTTTTCATTTTTACTTCAGGCTAGTCAAAATGATTTAAAATAATCTTAATTCAGTTAATTGTAAAACTTACTCAATTTTCAGTATAAGTACCGAGAGTTTGATACACAAAAAATTGTATTGACCACAATTTCAACATTGATGAATGTTTGACATATATATGATTAGCAAGATCGAAATCAAAAACCGAAATTTTGAAGACAGTAAAAAAGAACGGAGACTAGTATTTTACATATCCACTTAGCCCTAATTCAACTTAATTTTTCATTTTTACTTCAGGCTTGTCAAAATGAAAGCAGGCTGGTTGCTGGCATGGTAGTTCTTATATATTGGTGGTTGATACAGACATGTGAACATTGATGATATTACAGTCATATAAATAGCTCACTGTCATTGACTGCTTCGCTGGGTTTTTCCTTTGGAACTTCGATTTTTTTTCTTCTTCTTTCCACTTGTATATCAACGTTGTGTACCTTATTCTTGAGGAGGAGATTCACTCTTTGCTAAATTTCGATGTCGAAACACTGCTCAAGTACGATGCCGAGAGACACATCTTCTGCCCCATGTTAAAATCCATGTCCATAGAATTTATACAAACCACACAAGTTCTGAGAAAATAGAGGACACACTTGCCGGGGGACCCTGCACTTCAATCGTTCTCCTCATGTGAAAGCTAGAGCTGTACCAATTATTCTTCCTCCATAATACAAGCGAGTACTCTCATTTTTCAAAATTCAAATGCCTTCTCTTTTCCTCCAAATCCAATCTAGGTAATTACCATGCATTTCTTTCAGGTGATACATAAGATTTGTAAATTTCCTTCAAGCTTTTGAGTTGCATAGTGTTAATGATTGATTTATAACTTATTAGAATTTAGGGTTTGCAAGTTGATCTTTGAATAATAGTAATGTAATCAATCTTGTAAGCAGTGTGCTCTAGCTTTTTGTTTCTGTTTGACCCATTCTTCATGTTCATATTTGCCTGCAGATTGGATTAATTCAAAATAAAACAATAACTCTTAGCCCTTTCCTATTGTTCTTCTTCCATACTAATAATTAATATTAAAACAAGCACAGTCTGTGTAATTTCAATTATAATTATTCAATTAGTCACAGTCTCACAGATACCTCCTCGGTGTAATTTCGGGCTAATTAAGATAATCTTAACGACTTAACTATACCACTGAATCGAAAGGTACTACTGCATAAACGGGTTTTCATCGTAGAAAAAAGAATTGTAGGATGCAGGTTTTATATAATGTGCATGTAAGAGGTTAGGATTGTCATGCACATGTATCACCCATTTGGATCAGCATGCAGCAGTCAGAGCGTTTGAAATCTTGGGCGATATATATAATCATGGTGTGGCTGGCCTTCTGCAGTAAACAATTTTGAAAGAACTCAATTTCTGCGGTGTTCATTGGTGCTGATTCCTTCATGTGCATGTTGAAATTGAATTGTACCTAGGCAATTTAACGTTTTATTTTCTTATATATGCTTTCCTTCATCTTGCATACCAAGGAAGAAAATTTCTATGACTCCTCGACAATGTTCATAATGTTTCCTCTAGGAACATAGATCAATGCTGAAGATAAAATGAACATACATAATACTTGTGATACTCTTCATGTCTTTCCGTATAGTATAGTCTCTCGACGCTCTTTTCTGCGATCACGATCTACGAAGGTTTTTCTCTCCAGTCTTCACAATACCTGTTTAAGATCTTGATCCTTTGTTCGGATTCTCCCCACGATCTGTTAGTTTGATTTCTATGTTTACCGGTGATGATTGCGATTTGCAAACAAAGATTTGGAGGGTTAATTTTCTTAGTAGGTTTGTTCAATCCTAGCTTGCAGTGTGGAAGGGCCTCGAACCGGAACCGGTGTTCTTTGTAGTGCTTGCGATCGAAGGGTATTAGAGGTACCTAAGTACGTATATAATTTCTTGGAGAGACTCTTGCAGCTTTTCGATCTATAAACAGTTGATAGATGTTGTAGGGAAGCTCTTGGAGAGCTAGCTCTGTGAGCGATCTAGTGGTTTAACTTCAACAAATGATGGAAAAGACGCCAAAATCCTAAAATCTCCATGCTTCCCACGTACATGAAATTAACCCTAGCTAGTGATTGAAAAACGCAAAATGGTGAAAATTAGTACACAGTACCTACAGCCCTTCAGGTTAACTTGAAAAGATAACCCAAATCGAAATGAAAGAAAATGGGCAAGGGGAATCTTGTAACCAGACATTTATTTTTGTTTGATAGAAAATTTGACTGGTCAAACTTCTACAATTTTCCCAAATATGGGAGAGGTACTACTGTACTAGACTTAATGAAAAATAATTGTCATAAAATAAACTTAATGTGAACATATTACCAATCAAAATCGACCTATGTGAATGACTGAGAGGGAAATATGTACTATTCGCATGTGACCCTAACAGAAGCTTTGAATCATTGTTAAGGGAATATTTGACCATAAGAGGAACTGGGATCGAGTTCTCAATAAATTTCAACTTGATTAAGTAAATTATTAGTGAAAAGTACAAGTAAACCCTAGCAAGTCTCTGGTAAGGTAAACTTGCTTTCCTGCGGAAGGGGCGTATGTTTTTTTTGTCATGAAATACGTTTTGCATATGTACATTCAGTCATTCATTTTTACTTCGTTGTATGTCATACGGGAGGTAAGAATGTTACACGGACTTTAAACACGACCTTAGATATGGGTCGTGTCTTTGTATAATCACTGACAATTTTCTTCAAAAGGAAACTATTTTTGAGTTTTAGATAAAAGTAACTTTAACCGAGTTATGATTTCCTTGGCTAATACACATTTACCTGGAAAATCAATCTCCAGCAGATGACTTTCTGTACATATTGTCTGTTCATTTTAATTTTAGCGGTGTAAAAGTGATTCATAGTGAAGAAATTTTTTTGCGCAAGGCACCCGTACTACGTGCCTGGTATCCATGTCGAATTAAAAGTAAAAAAATTAGATGATTTAGTATGCAAAATTACTAAACTATCAATCATTTATTTTGTGATAGAAATATCTAAACTCGTGAGTGATATGCTTAATATCTTGAAAGTGTGACATACAAATTTCGATCATAAATTACGCAAGTACAAAATTAAGCATGTCACTCACGTATGACACCATTTCATGATTTTCCATCCAAGCACCAAGGTTGATGAGGTTTCACTCTGAACCAATCAATCTTGTGTTGCAACCAAAGGCTTTCACTGAATTTACAAAGAACGATTATATGAGACTTTGCAACCAAAGGCTTTCACTGAATTTACAAAGAACGATTATATGAGACTTTGACTTGTCAGTTTGGCAAGATCTCTTCATCAGTCTTTCGTGTTGCATCACCACCTCCATCGGAGTTCTGGTTGATGAGCCTATCGGAGCCATATATTATAATTCCGGGGCAAACAAAAAAACTTGATGGCTAAAACTTATTATTATAAAAAGTCTTAAAAAATTATACCTCAATTGACTCGTCGATATTGTGTGTGTGTATATATACAGTTCCTATCCAAAACGAAGCTTTGCTCTGAAATTAAACTGTGAAAGTCTTTTTTTGGCTCGTTTTTCTGTCACGTATCCACATCTCCGCCATTTAGTTTTTAGAACCTAATGTATAGATCACTTCTGCTAAGTTTCATTCAATTTGATAATCATTAAGGTGCCGAATTGTGTGAAATGCATGAACAGACTAAAATATGTCCAACCAGAATTGTTCGTGTAAATCACGATTGTGAAAGCTCAAACGATTGTTAAATTGGATGAAACTTGGCAGAAGTAGCTTCGCTCTGAAATTAAAGTGTGAATATCTTTTTTTGCTCACTTTTCGGTCACGTATCCACATCTCCGCCGTTCAGTTTT
>NC_020493.1:18907640-18956246 GCF_000184155.1 Fragaria vesca subsp. vesca | reverse complement strand
AATGGGTCATAGAGTACAATACAAATTTACAAAATCTAGGTTTCAGTGATCTATTTAGATTAATTTGTAGGGTAAAAGCATAAATGTACTAGGAATAGGACGAAATTAACTTCTTTCTTTATAAATAGTTTTTATTATTCTCTATTTTTATTAAATCTCAACCAATCTTAAAAAAAGTAATTAAGACCCCTTAACCAAAAGAGCTACTAAAACACGGGGGTGGGGGTGCCACTATATATGGGTTGAGTTAGGTTTGATTCACTTCAGCCAAATTTTAGTAGTGAAAACACAAAGAGATAGAATATGGAGGGGTGTCATGGCACCCCTTGGTCCTTGAATACCTCCGCCAGTGCTCACTTGGGTATAATACAGTAAACGTGCCAACATGGTGATGACTTAAGTTTGAGATTGAGGAGGTTAACCTAAGTTTCGAACTAGAGATTTCTATCAAAATTACAAATAGGGTGATTATAGTTTCACCAACGAATAAAGCCAATGCCGACAGGCCTCAGGGTAGGATGAACAACCCTAAGCTTGATGGTGTGCAACGTGAGATTAAACCTCGCTGATAAAGTAGTCTAGGGTTCACATTCAAAACCAATTGACAATGAATGGAGTGGCCCAAACCCTTATAAACCCACATTTAAATGTCTCATTTTCCCGATGTGGGATTCATATCTCAACACGCCCCCGCACTTGTAGTGAATTTTCAAGCCTAACACGTGGACAACATTTTGGGTGACGTGGAGTTCATGTGACCATTGGGCTTCACACGTGGACGTAGGTAACCCGCTCTTATACCATGATAAAGTAGTATGGGGTTCACATTCAAAACTAATTGGGAATAGATGGAGTGACCCAAACCCTTATAAACCCACATGCAATGTCTCATTTTTCCAATGTAGGATTCATATCTCAACACTCGCCGTAAATGTGATATGATCAAAGCTCTGATCTTTGAGGAGGCTAATGGTGGGGAACAATTGGTTAATGTGGAGGCTCCGAAAATTGTCTAGCTGGATGAGATGTGTGCTGAAGCGCAAGCAGGAAAGACACTTAAGTAATTTTTTGTTTTTGAATAAGCTAGGAGTGATTTGGTTTCATTTCAATATATTGATCTCCTAGCATTGTTAGGAAATTATTATCTCTAGTTTCTTGATTTTTATCGTTTTGATGAATTGTTACAACATCTAGGTGGCCTTGTTTAGCTTGCATCGTGGTTTTAGATCAATATGGTCACCAAAGAATGACTCAATCGTGTCGTATTGTAGCTCTCTTAGGGTGATAGAGTTATCTAGTTTTTAATGATTTGAACTTTTAATGGATTGACACCCAACTGTTAAAAAAAAAAAACAACTTTCTGTTTGCTATCTTTTATTAATTTCCCACTAGACTAAAATAGCAATGTAAAACCTCATAATATCTAGAATTAATCAATGACAAAACAAAATTGAGTACATGGTCAAAGAAAGTTTGATCGTGGGTCAAATAAACATCACATGCTATGTTGAGATTGGTATACAATGCATCCCTTTTAACTTTTCCATCTAGCAAAAATGGGTGTTCAAAATATTGTTTTGAACCAAGTTATTATAGATGGTTCAAAATTAAGTCATGTGGGATTGAGAATATGAGCATTTGGGATCGAGTTGGGGAGTGACCCACATGCACACATGTGAGCAGCATTAGATGGGAACCCTAGAAGGGCGTGGACCCTTTCTTCTACCCTCAAACGAAACTGGTCAATCCCCACACCTCTATGATTTTGTCTATGCAGCTTCGTTTAATTAAAATTTAAACAGCACAAGCTGCAAGAGGGTCTTCACGTTTCACAGTGTTGCTGGCCAAATTCATATTTTGGCTCCCAGAGACAACAATGTCAGTCTGACGTTTGAAACCGATCGATCGGGCTGTATATTTTTCTGGGGGGTTTCGGGGTTCGATTTTATTCTGATTTCTGCCAGCATTGATGGGTTTGTTTCATAACTTCAAACTTCAAAGGGTGCACACTTGACCAAGCACACATAACATGACCGATCGACTATCACTGCCTTACTTAACAAGTATCATATGTACGTTTATTGATCGATTACACATAGATCCTAATAAGGTAATGTTCATCCTTCCTATGATAATAACGACTGAGCGATGACTGATTTGCCCGCGCAGACTAACGATGGTTGATCATCCACACTCGTAATATCTCCACTCTCGGATTCGATTTTAACATATTTTAGTACATTTTAAATCGGTAAACCTCGATCACAGTTAGTCTATGTAAGAACAAGAGGTTACAGAGTCTTCACATCACTATTCTTGTCAATCAAAGCTGCTGAAACAATGCTTAAAAGAAATTTGCAATTGTATTGCTAAGTTGAAACCCTAGATGGCTACAGGCTACCTGCTTTAAATTGAAATTATCCAAAAAAAAAAACAACTTAAAATTGAAATGTGAAAACACTGAGCTTTAAAGTTAGTCCAGAAACGAAACAACCAATAGTCCAGGCGGTTTTGGAACCTCCAAACCAATTTCATTAGGGGGAGACGACTAGTTATGAGGTCACTGATCTCAGTGATCTGTAATCTCTCTTGGCTTTAGTTACCTTCTTGAGCTCTTTTCTAGAATATCATCCTCATCCCTTGAAGGAATCTCTCAACTCCATATAATCATTGAGGATCGTTGTGTAATGTGGTCATTCTTGTGGCTACGATCATACATTGAGATTACTGCAGCAGAGGTTAGATATCAAAACTGATAATGGCACCAGTTGCTTGGGTCCATTATTACTTTGTGTCACTCCCAGATCTGCAAATGGACCCAAGAAAAACCCACTAAAGATGTGCTTGCTGGCTCTGTGCTTGACTAGTTCTCTGTTGGCAGAATAAGATCAAATGAGGAAGGAGCCCCCACTGCATAAAAGGGCCCAACCCCTCATGAATGTTGTCCTTCTTGTTGGCAATGGGGTAGAAATATTGAACAATAATCCATCATCCACTGTTCTTTACCAAAACTACCGTTTCACTCGGCAGGATTGTTTTGAGCCTAGAGGATAGATTCATGTAACTGCAGTAGTAATAACGTACAAGGTACTCGGGAACAAATGGACTATCTGGCTACATAGTGAGACCTAACCAGACTTGAAATGCTATAGCACTAATAGCAGGTGAAAATTGGGAAGACAACCGATTGACGTTCCTAACATGGAGAGGGTCAAAGAGGAACAGACAAAGATCAAGGGTGAAGCCTTACCAAACACCCTCCAGAATCAACAGAGATTGGAGGTTTGAACCTAAGCCATTGTGTAAATCACGCTCTGATATCATGCAAGGCAACGAAGGATTGAAGTTATAAGGAAACCATGATGGTCCGCTAACACAGGTTAGATTTAAGAACAAAGATATCTAACATATTAGAACAATCGGTATATGCTATAACCTAGCTATATTCAACATCACAAGGAAAGTTTAAGTATCTATATATAATGGTGTCACTGGTAGCACTTTCAAGTTATTCTGTTTGTGGATGAGCAATGGTGTCACTGGTAGCACTTTCAGTTATTCTGTTTGTGGATGAGCACAGGGCAAGGAGTACAAAGCGAGTCAGGACTAATAAGGCATAATGCACCTGATGCACGGCTTGTAATAGTGGCATCAAAGAACTTAGCTATAGAGTACGTAGCTGGATCAACAATGCAAATGTTCTTTATAAAGTCCAAGTTGACATTAAAGTTATATTGAAGTGGCATGGTAACACTGACCTCTAGTACCGAAGAAGCTGTAACAAGCTACTGTAAACAGCAGTCACAATGAAGAATGAAGTCTGAGTCAAGGAAATGCCCGAATCTAAAACTTTCTTTGATGTTTAGGCTGCTAGCTGTCAAAGAAAATATCTGCAATCAACTCTAAGTACTGTTGCCTGGCTTAGAAAACGTATGCTGCGCGCAGGCATGAAACTAGAGAATATATTCAACATCCTTCATGCGTTAAAAAAAAATGGTAAAACCATCCTTATGCAGAAATCATCACTATTCGGAGCCTATTTTCAGTAGTTGTCAAAATGTTTAAGTATATGTAATGTATTAATTATTCCCAACTCTCTCTCCTTTATCATTGCAACTTAATTCAATTTATCTTCCACAGTAACTAGTTTATGATAGAAGATATTCTGTGTCCTGGAATCTGCATAGAACAGTGTTTTAAACTGGAAACCTGAAATCTCTGAAACATAAAACATCAGATTCCACAGTATTTTTTACTGTATTAATCTCAACTCTTCTCCTTTTTATAGTTTGCAACTTAATTCATCACTCTATCTTCCACAGTAACTAGCTAGATTATGCTAGGAGCTTTATAATCCATCATATATATATAGATAAACAAATACATAATAAAGATATTCATGTGTAAGTGTCCTGTAATCTACCTTGAACAGTATTTTATACTGGAAACCTGAAATCTCTGAAACATAAGACATCAGATTCCTGACATTCTTGGATAACTCCCTAAATTAGATATATACCAATAAATTAAGGGCTTTGAAGCAACCTAGGAGTCAAACAAACATCTGAGCTCCAACTCCAAGCTACATAAAAATGTCATAACAACAAAAGAACAAGCCTCAATCGGATATAATAATAATATGAAAGTCTGAAACAAACCTGGAAATGGTTTGATTCAAAAATCAACATTATATTTCAAACTGATCAACTAAATAGAAAGCCTAATAGATTGCTTGATTGCGCCAGAGTGAAAATCAAGATTAATGATACGATCGAAGCAATATTCATACAATATTACCCTGCCCTCGTGCAATTTGTATAAACATACTAAAAATGCAGAATTTGATAAAATTATCTGGACCATACTATACTATACGAGAGAGAGAGAGAGAGAGAGAGAGAGAGAGAGTGTGTGTGTGTGTGTGTGTTTGTATATATGCATAGATAAAATTATATGTAAAAAAAAAAAACTCCGGTATAATTAGATCGTTGTATTGGCCAAAAGAAATGAAAGAAGATCATTGATTTTTACACTCGTCTGTAAGGCAATTCAATCGAAGGAAACAATCAACAAGTTAGATATAGGCTATATATATAATCAACTGAAATTACAAGAAACCTATTTATGAAATAGGGCTGGAACCCTTACCATGTTCTTCTCAATCAGATGAATCTGATCTGGTCCTGCTTCAAATTGGGGAGAGATTGGGAATATCTCAATCTTATAGAGTCATGTACTAGCTGATGCAGCATCATCAAGATTCTCAGTACTTACTTCAATGGCATGAACCTTTCGGTTAAAAGTATGTGAATCTTGATGATGCCGCACCACCAAGAACTGACTAGTATCACTGTGACCGAGTGGCGCAGATCATCGCCCCCATGCATATTACTGCAGATGGAAAAGCAGAAACCCTAACCCTAAAAAGAAGACAAATTAATCCACCAAGTAAAAGTAGAAACAAAGTCCGAAAGGATTTGAGTAAAGCAGAGAAAAGCTATTCTATGAATCATTACTACAGAGAACTACAGAAGGAAGATCCACCTGAATGAAATTCTAATGGATCAAACAAAAGCAGAAGCAATAGATTTGCTGCGAATCGAAATCTAAGGGAGAGACCGAAGGGAGGGATTGTAGGGTTTATATGTAAAGAGAAACACGGTGCCACTTGTTAGTGGTGAACCGTGAACGCAAGCTTTTCTATATAAAAGCCTGAGGATCTGGCTTTTTACACGTGGGAGGAATGTATAATCTAGCTAGGCCTGATGACCCAGATCGCACAAGCTTTCCAACTTTTCACAAGATGTATAATTTAGGACCCAATAGAACCAGGCCGGCTTTGCTTTTTGTATTCCAACTTGGAGTATGATAATAACGATATTCCATTGGAGAGAAATCAATTGACTAACCGAGAGTTCAAGTCTTAAATATTTTTCCGATATTCGGGAAAAGCAAATTTTATTAACACATCTTTAAATATTAGATACACATATCTTTTTTTATACAAATTATATAAGACTTGGTGAATATGTAAAATTACCAAAAGAGACATTCATATTAAAAGTAAATAAATCTAATAAAATATCTCGCTTAAGAGTTTTTTTATCCTCTTCGAGAACGTGTGTGAAGATACTAAGCCCTAATCAGATATAACTAACGATATTTATCATGAACAACCATAGTTTTAAGCAAAAACTGAAGACAACGTATTTTATCATGATGGTCAGATCTGACGGTCGGATTTTCGTTTCTCAAGTTTGATCATCACAATCACAACATGTCTACTAATGTTGTATAACTTGTTTACAAGTGTTAAGTAAATGTTCTGTTTCAGAAACAAACTATACGTAGAACCTTCAAACGCAAAAAAGTCGTGAAATAAGATATGACAAAAATGGTGAAATACGTCTACGGTTGAAAAATCACGATATTCTGGTAAAGTCTTGGTGCCGATAGTTGCGGACAATGCAATTTTCCATTCTTTCTCCCTATGAGTAGCCCTATCTTCGGTGGTTATTTTCCGTAAAATTTTTATACGACTTGTTGCGTCTCATCGATTTGAAACTATTTTCAGTTGAAGGTCCAGCCAAAATACGTAATTTAGACGGTCCAATAACCTTTTCCGTGCGTTTAGGGGTTTAACTTACGGGATTGACTGTCCAGATCGAGCCCTTAACTTTGTCAGATCAAGTTGAATTTTTTCCCATACATGTATTTTATCATGATGATGGTCAGATCTGACGGTCAGATTTTCGTTTCTCAAGTTTGATCATCACAATCACAATGTGCTGAATGTATAAAAAGTATTATAGCCGACAACATTATTGAAAATTCGTCGGCTATAGTTAATAAAATAAAATAAAACAAATAAATTGAAAATATTAAATAAAAAGTACTATGGCCGACGAATTTCATTACTTTATCCGACGAGATTCACAGATTTAGCCGACGAATTTCATTATTTTAGCCGACGAGATTCATAGATTTAGCCGACGAACTTCACAGGTTTAGCCGACGAAATTTTTATTTCATCGGCTAAGATATAGGGTATATAATTAAACCCAGCGCTTGACAGCCTCCACAGCGCTCCAAAAAACCCTAAAAAACCCACCACCGCCTCCTCGAGCCCTCCATAGCATCCTCGAGCCGTCCTCGAGCCTCCTCCTCGAGCCATCTCCGTTCTACTCCAGCCCCGATCCCTCCTCCTCTTCACCGTCCTCACTATCTTCCTCATCTTTGTTTTCACTTCCACCCATCAAATGGTAACTCTTTTCTCCCTCAGCCTTGATTCAAATTAATATTTTAAACAGGATTGTGATAATGTCACTAGTTTTTGCTGGCTGTTTCTTTTGACTACATATCCCTTTCATGAGAAGTAGAGAAGGATAAGTGTGTGATATATAATTGCAATGGATATGCAATGCCACTGAAATAACAAAAAGTTCATTTCCTTGGTTGTTTTGACTGTGGTTGTTCATGCTTTTCTTGGCTTGGTCTATTTGACATTGGATTATATCCTATCAACTTTTACCTGACAAATGATGGTTCGAATCTGTACCATAATAATTTTAGATCAACAAAAGGTTTGAAGGGCCAAATGTCTGAATCATCTGAGGGAACCTCTAGCAACCCTCAAACCTCCGGCGACGGCCTACCGGCGAATATAGCGGGAATGTCGAAGAACCAGCTCTACGAAATCATGTCTCAAATGAAGGTATATAACCCTCTCTCGAATTTACTTCTATTACTTAATCTTGCTTCACGAAATTGAAAATTCCCAATTGGAGTAATGTTGGTGTTTCAATTGCTTCGTTTTGTGAAACATAGAGTCTGATAGAACAGAACCAGCAGCAAGCGAGGCAGATCCTCATCCAGAATCTGCTTCTCACAAAAGCGCTTTTCCAGGTTTCTCAATTTCTAGGGTTTTACTTATCCCCTTTTATGTTTGAATTTATTAATTTGTATTTTTGAGATAATTTTGTGCATATAGGGTTTAGTTTTTGGCTATTTTTTTTCTTCAAAATTGAGATGATTTTGCGTGATTAGGGTGGTTTTGTTCAGAAAGTTGCTAACTTTAGTAAGAAACAACTTCAATTTTGTGTAGTTGATCAATTATATAGTTTTATGTGCTTGTTGTTGGTTATATTGAATTGTTTTGGTGTATTTTGCAGGTTGCTTTGAATGGTAATTTAGAAATTTCAGGTTTTTTTTTTACTAGAATGGACTTATAGCCAACGAAACATGTAAGATATTCGTCGGCTATAGTATTTTTAATTTTTTTATAAGGTTTAGCCGATGAATTATGGCATGTTTCGTCGGTTAAACCCTTCTAAAGCCGACGAAACCTTTAGCCGACGAAACAGACTATGTTTCGTCGGCTATAGTTATTTTTTAAATTTTTTATTACATACTTTAGCCGACGACGTCTTCTAATGTCGTCGGCTAAAGTCATCGTCGACGACTCTTTCCAGACGAAACCATAGCCGACGAGCCTTCGTCGGCTAAGATCTTAGCCGACCAATTAAGCTAAAGTGCTTGTTCTGGTAGTGTATTTCTCAACCCCTAAGCGTGGTATGACGTCATCATCTTTGATTAGTTTGATCTACTACAAAATTTAGATTTTAGGGTTTGTTGTTTGATTAGATAGTACAATTTGAAATTGGAAATTTAAATTTTACTGTGAGGAAAGATGAAACATTTTGAGGAAAATCTTACTAATGAGATTTTATTTTTTTTTAGAATAATTGAGGAGCAGATCTAGAAAAGTATGTGTATTTAATGAATGAGTTGTATATTTAGTGAATAGTGTCTTTTAAATAAGGTATTGTGGGAAATTTGGGTATGTGTATATAGTAAAATGTTAAAATAATAAAGTTAATAGGTGGTGTATTAAGTATGAGATACGTATCTAATAATTAGAGATGTGTTAATAAAATTTCTTTTTGAAAAAATATGGTTTAGATTAGAGTCATCAGGGGCGGAACTACCTTCAGGCTTGAAGGGGTCCAGACCCCTGTCAACATTTTTCAAACTTCCCATATGCACTACATAATCTCATCTAAATGAAGAAATTTAGTGTTAATTCCATTCCATCACCCAACCCCCTTAATCAACGACCAAAACAAGTAAGAGCAATTAAAAGAGAAAAAATTAGAACTATTAATACTCAATATGTACTACTAATTTATAGAAAGAAATATGTAAATGTTGCCTAGAATTAGGATATTTTGTAATTAAGTATATTAATGTCTAATTTATTCAATTACTTTATTTTATAGACTTAATAAGGTACGTAAAACTTGTTAAATAAAACATTATTATCCTCTATACTCTCTTTGTTTCAAATGTCAACCCCCTAAGATTCAAATCCTGATTCTGCCCTTGAGAGTCATACATCCAATGGCTAAAACAGGGAGAGTATCGACATTTATTGTACCCGTCTGGATGGACCCGTTTGGTTGCTTCTGCATGAAACTAACTGAAACAAACAACTCTACTTAACAGTAATTCTCATGACCGTTGGACTTTACATCCAATGGTGCTTGAACATGAACCTTTTGGTTGGTGAAATTTGTAGGTCTTTACATTTTTTTTAGGTGTCATATTCGCGTATGTATCTCTCATAGTTGAAGAAGGCATAACCAGTTTGGTATCACTTTTGCATATTTGTTTGTTGGGACTAAGGCCTAGTTTGGTACAGCTTCGCTTTTTAAAAAATCAACTTCTATCCGAACTTTTAGATTTTATAGTGTTTGGTAAATAAAAGAAATGCAGTTTTTTTTGAAAATTACATATCACTGGCAGTAGTTTTTAGAAGCAACTTGAAGGTTTATTTTTAAAAGTAGCTGTCACTAAAAACACTAGAAATTAATAATTTTATCTTGGCAGCACTTTTAAAACTAATATTTACCAAATACAAAATTGCTTTAATTCGCAGCTGATTATTTTCGCAGTACAGCAACATAAGTTTTTTTTTAAGTCACAGCAATACCAAACTAGCTCTAAGTAGAATTGGACTAAGGCCTAGTTTGATACAACTTCGCTTTTAAAAAAATCAACTTCTATCTAAACTTTTAGATTTTATAGTGTTTAATTGGTAAACTAAAGAAAAACAGTTTTTTTTGAAAATTACATGTCACTAGCAGCAACTGTTAGAAGCAACCTGAATGTTACTTTTAAAAACAGTTGTCACTAAAAACACTAGAAATTAATAAATTTTATCTTGGCAGCACTTTTAAAACTAATATTTACCAAACACAAAACTGTTTTAATTCACAGCTGATTATTTTCACAAAACAGCAGGATCAATTTTTTTTTTAAAGTCACAGCAATACCAAATAAGGAGTTGAGTTTGGTTAATACCATATTTGGTGTCACTCCTGGGTACAAAAATCATGGGTTAATATAACATTTTATTTTCATTCTGGCCTCCTTAGATTGTGTTTTGGTGGGTACCCAACTTGGTCATCCGTAGATAACAACATTGTTCTAAACCATAAACTAAGCAAACTACTTTCTAATCTCGTGCAACACCAAACATGAGTATAACTTAAAACAAGCCACATGAGTCCATGTTAGTATTTAAAAAATAAAGAGGTATAATGTAGTCCTGGGTCGCTGAATACTGATGTGAAATAAGACTAAAATGGGGAGAAAATTATGAAAAATATAACATCCAAGAGACCAAGAACCAGTTGTCGTTGCCTAGTTGGTTATGGTCTAAAAATATCAAACCAAAGCAATGAATTGAGACTAATGGCTAGGCCCAAGCTCGAAAACCCTTTCATGGCCCCCTAATCTGGTCCAGATGGCACTGATCTTGTTAAGGCCCAGAATCTAAGGTACACGAAACCCCATTGGGGTCACCACCATCACTATACCGATGAAGACCAGGTCTCCGGCGGCCGAGTTCGCCACCAGGAATAGGCCAGCAACATCCTGGCAACACAATCCAATCACAAATTCTCAATGCAAAAATAAATTTCAAATTTATCGACTAAAGTTCTATATATACCACGGACTCGATCCATATACGGTTTAGCACAAATTCCTGGTTTACTAGCTTTTTATCTCCTATGAATATACTGAAAATGTGATACTCCAGAACATGAAACATTACATCCAAAGAGACCAAGACGCATGTAAAATAGTAGTATACAGAAAGTAGGCAATTAGAGAACTCTACATGTAAAAGCACACCACATCGGATGTGACCAGCATTTGCTAAGCATATTATAAAGTATAAACAATGGTTTAATGACGTAAATCTGCATATTTACGATTATAATGAATCTTATCGCCAGTGTTAGTCGAGCTTATCGCCAATGCACGTTGTCACATTTTATATGTCGATTGCATGAAAGTAATTAGAATATAACTAATGTTTATCATGTATTTGAAATGAAGATGAGTAGTCGAGTTAGCTTTGAGAGTATATATTTGAATATTTCAATCTCTCCATCAATGAGTCGAGTTAACTTTAAGGGTATATATATGTTTCAAACAATTGGGAACGGTAGACTTATGTTTGGAATGGTAGATTTGTGACTCTAAGATATTCGGGGAAATTAAATATAACATTAGTTAGAACTCTTAGTGTGATAACACTTAAATGAGCTTAAACACATACATATATCATAAATAAATTATTCCGTCAACGAGGAATTGAATGAGTTGATAATCACTACAACAATACATATTATAATCGGTACCTATGATATACTTGTAATTGGAAAAGTAGCTACGCTTGTTTGGTTACATTTTTCTTCCCAACATTTTTATTTTGTAACTTATATACTTAGAGCGAGGGTGATCGTATGAGATTTACAAAATTCTAGCATTGAATGATCTTAAGGCTGTTACACCAATAAATTTAAGTGAGCTTCGGCACATGCATGTTATCATTAGATTGGTTAGAGATCAAGAAATTTAGCAGCTTCGCACTGTGACATATACTTAGTCATACCAACACCTATAAAAACATTGTTGTATTGATTTAATTAACAAAGTCAATAATTGAAAATATTCTGTCAGTTACATAAATTTCTCTTTACATTTTTTTAGTTTAATTTTTTCACTTAAAGCATCAAATTCATAGAAGGAACCCCCTTCATAGAATTTTAACGGTAAATAAAGCATTAGTCTGTTTCTAAAACTCTGGTGGAATTCACATTAGTTTGTAATTTTCTTCAACTAGTCTTCAACTTAGTGATCCTCGTTAAAACCCCTAAGAGGTGATACTAGCTACTTTTTCATCTTGTTGTCCAGAAATCCAGAATCACACTCATCCAGTGTAATACATATATATACATTTATATATATATATATATATATAGTATTTAGAGAGGATCATAAGCGGACGTCCGCACTCGGCTTAAAGTGCGGACGTCCGTCCGTTCTTCACCCTCCGGTGCCAGCGACGGCGCGCCTCCACCCCAAAAGACTCCAGTAGCGTCCAATCCCCGACCACTTTCCCTCCCCGGCGACTCTGTTTTTTTCCAGTTTTCGGGCGACATCGACTTTGTTTGAAGTTTCGGGTGATCTCGCGGGAAAACTGGAAAAGAACGAACTCGCCGGGGAGGGAAAGTGGTCGGAGACGATGCTGGAGTCTTTTGGGGTGGAGGCGTGCCGTCGCCGGCGCCGGAGGGTGGTGAACGGACGGCCGTCCACACTTTAAGGCCGGTGTGGACATCCGCTCCGGATCCGGCCTCATATATAGTATTATATTTTTACCATATCATTTCCACCATAATTAGACCATAATATATGGATTTTTTCTTCTAAAAAAAGTTATTGGTAGCATAGAACTGCATTCTTTTCTTCCTTATGTTATAAAAGGTCGTATCTATTGTCCAACGGCGGCAGTCATGGGGGAAGAGCAAGCCCCAATCCAAGGAATGTAGCCGCTCAACATATAACTTCATGGGTGAGCAACAATAACTCGCACACAAATGACATACCTAACCTGGTTCTTAAGCTACCACAAGACTTGTGTAACATGCATCAATAATTCACTACCGCCGCCTCTCTCACGATTTTTCATACTAAACTATCCCAAACCCTTTGCTCTCTCTATTTTTTTTCCAAACATTTATTTGTTTCTTCACCCTCAAGCACAAATCTCTTGCTGCCGGCTACTTCTATACCTATGGAAACCAAGTCATTTTCTTTTTCCTCTTGCCTGGCCTCCACTCGTTTACGTCGAAACTGGTTCAAAAATATGTCAAAGCTTTATGGGCAAGAAAGCGCCAAATTCTTCTTTGACATTCACCTGGCACGATATATATAATCTCTAGCTAACGGCAACACTCATCATTGTCATTCACGGCTGCAAAACATTCTTCCTTTATTCTTTGATTCTTTGATTCATTCATTTGAGACAACTTGCTCTCTAGCTACTAGACTACAGTTGTACAAGATGGGTGGTACTTTTATGATCAACTTGGTTTTCATTGCTTTCTATGCTTTCATGGCTATTTCGGATTCTCAAGCCGAAGGAACAAACACGAGTGCTTCAGCGATTCTCATAACAGTTGATCAATCCGGCAAAGGTGACTACAAGAAAATACAAGAAGCCATTGATTCAGTGGCGTCCAACAACGCAGAGCTCGTGTTCATTAGGGTTAAGCCCGGAGTTTATGAAGAAAAAGTTACAGTTCCGGCGGACAAGCCGTTTATAACAATAAGTGGCACAAAGGCAGCTGACACGGTTATAACATGGAACGATAGCGGGGAGATTTTCGAGTCTCCAACGTTCTCTGTGTTGGCTTCTGATTTTGTAGGGCGTTACCTCACAATTCAGGTACAGATATCGTTTTTATTTTTCACATATGTTCATGTTCATGCTCGATCTTTAATATTTGTACGTATAACAGTTGGATCTAACTATCATATATCGTCGATCGACAGAATACATATGGATCAGGTGGAAAAGCTGTGGCATTAAGGGTGTCCGGGGATAGAGCAGCATTCTATGGCTGCAGAATTTTGTCTCGTCAAGACACCCTACTTGATGATACTGGGAGGCACTACTACAACAACTGTTACATTGAAGGAGATGTCGACTTCATATGTGGAAATGCTGCTTCTTTCTACGAGAAGTGCCATTTGCATTCTCTTTCGCTAGGAACCGGTGCCATAACGGCTCAACGAAGAATGTCTCCGGCTGAGGACACGGGGTTCACGTTCTTCGGGTGCAAGATCACCGGCGTCAAGACGGCTGTGTTGGGAAGGCCTTGGGGTACATATTCAAGAGTGGTGTTTGCCTTCAGTTACATGACTAGCGCCGTGCTACCACAAGGTTGGGACGATTGGGGAAACTCAGCCAACCAATTAAGGTACTTCATGATCGAAACTCATAAAATTTCATTCTTAGAAATGAGATGAATATCTGCAAATCTCATCTCTCTTGTTCTTGTTTTTGTAGCACCGTATACTATGGGCAGTATAAATGTTCTGGACGAGGAGCAACGACATCGAAAAGAGTAGAATGGGCACGAGACCTTACAAGCGAAGAAGTCGAACCGTTCTTGACAAAGGACTCGATTGATGCCAATGCTTGGTTAAGGTCAGCACCAACCAGTTTCAAGAAGAAGGCACTTATTAGTTCCAATGATACCAAAAATTAAGAAACCAAAGATCCACTATTGAATTTGTTCGTTCTTGTGTAGATATCTGTATAAACTATAAAGTATTGATGAAGATGCAATTTCTAGAGGGATCAATTTGAAGCCTCACATTGCTCAGGCTAAAGAAGGATCATTTTTAAATATGCACGAATGCAGTTTGTATCTTAATGCTTCATTTGAGTCGGGTGTACAAAACAGAAGTCAAAACACGTTACTGTAGAGGAAAAATGAATATCGCACTGGACGGATTTACTTAATTCACTACGTCCTTATCAAGATAATACACTCTTTACGGTTTAAATCTCCGAACAAACAAATTTTTTTTCGTGTTCAAACATCTGGAAGCATCAAACTTTCAAATCTAAATTTTTTTTTTTTTTTTTTCAACTGGAAAACCCATACTCAGAAACACATAAAAATAGACGAACTGAAAAATGCATAAACAACAATCGTTTAAGCCACATATATGATACGCAACATAGACATATAATTAAGCCACGACATATAATTAAGTCACGTGATACGTCTGGTGAATCATGTTTTTTATTTATTTTTTACTATTGCAAAACAGCTCATGTATGAATACCCAAAACACCCACATGCATATACAGCATATACAGTGACCGGACAAGATGATTGGCCGATCGTATCTACGTATGCCATGATTGAGTAAAATAGTTATAAGCATTCACCCAAAAATCATGAATCGCTAAATGGGGCCTCTTGCTGGTCCAGGCCCGGTCCAATTTATTGAATACCAAATTAACAGAATGCCCAAGCCACTCATTGTCATAAAATTCAAGAAGAAAAAAAAAGAGTACAAAAAAAATTCCATATGTTCTAAATATTGATTCCAAACTACAAGCCTTTCTTGCTGATGTTAAAGGTTCCCTTGAATCAAGTTCATATGACCCAAACAAAACAAGTCAATCAGCAATACCACCATATATACATACATAATCCACAACAACAAAAAAGAAACCCTCCTAAAACTACCAAAAAAGGCAGAGGAATTAGCTAGCTTCTGAACTAAGCCAAGCTAGTATGGCTTCTGGGAGTCATTGCTGCGAAGAAGACTTCGATATCCGGCGAGTTGAAGTACCCCTCCTTGGGCGGCTCCGGCTTCTTCTCCCCCACAAAGAACGGCTTCTTCCTCGGCGGCGGAGGCGGCAACGACCGCTCAGGAATCCTACACTCACGGCGTTTGGGCGTAGAGTAACCCGCCTCTTCTTTCCTCAAGCTCTTGGGCGTAGCATAACCCGCTTCCCCTTCCATCTCTATCATCATCATCACCATTTTTGTCTAGCTACTACTGCTGTGAACTATGAAGCTCCAAGTGTAAGGAGAAGGATCGTGTACAAGGTAGAGGGAAAAGAGTGCTTTATGAAGAAGAAAAAGGACCTGGTGGCTTTGGCTTACGGTGGAAGTTGCTTTTTTAGGTAAATAAAGCGTCTTCGAGAAGGAGCTACTTGCTTGGGGAGGGGCTTTTTTTCCAATCTGTGGTTGCGATGGGGACACATAACCGTGTTTGACGTTTACGTGTCGTCAATGACTCAATGTGATGAGCTTTTCTGTACGAGCTCGTGCCACCTGTCCCCAAACTAGGGTTTGTGAAAGGGCGGGAAGCGGGAGACTAGATGAATCACTAGTTTCAAAGTTTCAATCTCAACCGCACACAATTTGCTGTGTTTTTACTTTTTACTTTGGGTAAGAAGTTAGAACATACTAGGTTTCCGTAGACAGATGGAGATGTTTCAAATTCATAAAGTTGTACATGTGTTATAAAAACCACCATTGAAGATGTAGCATTGTTGCCCTTTAATCCGATTAGAAGTGTTTGTTTTAGGACTTTAATTGTTTTATGTATTTTTGTAAGAAATTCAATAGGGGCGCAGAGGAATTTTAGACAGGGATGGGGGCACACGGAGGTGGGAAAAATCCTCGTTTGCCCCTTCTTAGTTCTTACGGTGTAATCAAGAAAAAATCAATTAGGGTATGGTGGTTTAGTGACACATTGCAGCAAGGAAGAAAATTTCGATGATTAAGGAAATTTCGACTATGTAAAATATGGAAAATTCGAGGAAATATCTATTGCAGTAAAAAAAATAAGAAAATTGACGGAATTTGAAGAAAAATAAGGAAATTTTAAATCAAACTTTAAGAGATGTTTGTTTTCTATATTATGTACTATATTTGAAATGAAAACCTTAAATAAACATTGATCTATAGGGAGTTGTAGTAAGTTAAGGTGGAAATGTTAGTGTTGAACCGTTAATAATTCTTAAAAGTTTACTTTAAACATCTTTTTTTTTTTTGTATGGTTGGAAACCTAAATGGAGGCTAGGCCATCACGTCTTATATACATATGATACATTTCACATAGAATTACATGAGTATTTTAAAACCACGTAGAAGACCTATGTGATACAAAATTTTCACTATCTTTATCGTCTCTCTGTATTGTGAAAAATATCAGAAAATATCAGAAAATATCGGGATATATCGGGAGGGTAAAGATATATCGTTGGTAAGAAAAACGAAAAATTTCTGTGAAATATCGCGGAAATTATCGATTTTTTACTCCTTACATTGCAGTGTTGGGTGATCTGAGATTGGATTTAATTAGCCGATGGTGGTTTTTTGAGTCGATTTGTAGGTAGGTTGGCTGGTTTAAGGCTGATACATGGGAGTGTGGTTTGCCTTCCAATTTTAGTTACTAGGAGATGGTTGTTGGGTTTGGGCCTTTGGGTTTCATGTTCTTAATCCAATCTTTCACAATTGGGTGGTACATCCCTGGGCCCGTTTGATATGATGTTAGATTGTTAGTAGTTAGTACACTGGTTCTAATCTAAATTAAAGAAACTTTTATTCAAAACCCATCTTCAATTGATGGAATAAAACATAACAATTTCATTTTAAAGTTCTAAAATACTAACTAAAGTTTTGAATTTGGAACTTGAATAGAACATTTGCCTGCTCAAGCTAAAGGCAAAGTAGACCCCCCGGATTTATTAATCACAACTAATTTAAACGATACTTATTGGCAGGTTGGAGTTGATTTAATTATAGAACCTACTATTTTCTTTTTTATAAGAGGGGGGTGGTTGTTAGCCTTAGTTAGATTAAGTAACACACACACCCATGCAGAGTATCCCAACAATTGCTGGACTATTTCACTGCATCATTATAGGGCAGGAACGCAAACATGCACATGACCTCATCACTGGCTGGCCACTAAGGCCTCATGGGGTTTCGAACTCTAGACTTGGGGGTTCTAAACTAGTCATTCTACCGACCCACTCTTGGTTATATAACCTACTATTTAGATGAATAGTATCAAATGGGATTGTATTTTCATGTATAAGAAAAGATTTTGCAACCTCAGTAGGAGAATGCCTAATCGTCCATTCACTCACACAGTCACACGCGTCCATTTGACCAACTTAACTAGTATTAATAGTGATAATATATTTACACTCTCCACTTTCTTTTTACAAATCAACTGTTAGATCAATGCTAACCTGGGAAGAGATCTGAGAAAATGACACACACTTAATTAAACAAGTTTGGGATCAATCACCTTCAATTGGAAGTGCTTATTTATATCATAGAGGTCATCCCACGACTGCGTCCTCCCAAAAACCTTTGGATTTCTTCTAATTCTTTATGAAAGGCATTGTATAAATACCACTTACGGATATCAGTGATCGAACTTCATATATGATTAGCTAGTTGATCTTGCATCATACTATATCTGCCACTCACCCATATCTATGCTCGAATGATTACTTTCTCTCTATTACATTTTTCAAGGACGGTGTAAAGTACATGTATGTGGATCAATGAGCAATCTGAATGGAATTGTGGATGAGATTTTAACAACGAATACAAAAGACATAAGCAAATGATTCAAGAATATTCATTCATTCAACTTGAAAGAACCCATTCCTCTTTTTATGTAATTTTTTTATTATTTTAAATAAAAGTTCTGATTAGGAACGTGCGGTGGGTTTCCGGTTGTAGCGATCCCCTTTAAGATAGAGTGGGTGTTCTGTCAATCACCAGACTGCTACAAAGAAGCTAATATCGCATAATCCTTGTCAGTATTTTATAAAAATAAAAAAATAAAAAATAAAAAAAAACAAAACGAACCCAATAGATCATGCATAGCTAGATTTGTCAGTCTCTATCATTTCCATGCTCGTAGAAATCAAATTGTCAAAGTAGGACTAGCATGTACATAGTCTAACATAGAAACCCAAATTTAGTAGAAACATCCGTCAACCATAGTGTACAATTTGAAAACAGTAACGTAGGTCCATGAATCTAAGTTAGATATCTGCAAATCATTTAGTTGACTACATATTTAGTCAGTTGGTCAAGGAAAGAGCACGTTTACGTATTTGGAATGGTTACACCCGGCTCTTTAGTCTTAAGAATACTGGTTTTAAGAATGAGTGACTAGCATGAAAGGTATTACGCTTCAAGAAAAGTAGAGGGAATGATTACAAGATAAACATAATCATGTGGTTACTAACGAATAAAAGAATATTAATCAAATTGATTCCACATAGAAAAGTAAAAACGCGTTACTAATACATGGATGAATCAGAATGAGTGTAGGTATCATCTCTCGATTCATGAATAACTCTTAACTTTATAATAAAGGGGATATGGGTTCATGAATGATTGTTTTCGTATCTACTCTAGTTATCACCGAATCATGACTTATTACATTATAAATGTCTGATTCATGACTTTTCACGATCGAAGTAAATAAACATGTCATAAACTTTTCATAATGATTCATTATTTAACATTCCCTTATAAATCTTTAGAACAACTTCTTATTTTATGCCCGCATAACACACTCACACAAGAGGTGGATTGTTTGATCTTTCTAGCCTCTTAACACGAGAAAAGATAGGGTCTATGCAACAGTAGGAAAGCCTCTAAGTTCGAAGTTTGGACCGATGAAACTAGTTATGCAGATTTCATTAGTGTACTTTGTCCAATGATTATGACCGTCCACTCTATTGATTGAGGCATCACAGAGGATCTTTTAGATATTGTGGTCCCACCACCCCGCACCCTAGTTTGACACATGTGTCGGTATAAATCGATGTCTCAAAACGATGCAGTTTAAGATACCGCATTTGTGATCATGTGCGGCGCGACACAATGTGAAAGGATATGTGTCTCTCTCTGTAGCCAGCCACGTATGCGTTGATATCGTTACTAGCAAGGGCGGGCAATCTCAAATCTCTTCTCATACAAGTAACCAACCAGGGAATGACACGTACAGGAGAATCGCGACCGTCTGGTAGAAATGTCCGTAAGCCTTTTCTTATTCTCGAATTATTTTCAAAAACGAAAATTCTTCTACGTATCAATGTGTGAGTGAACCGAGCAATTAATATGTAATATTTTGATCCGATCATCCACGACGCATTATGATACATGTATTATAATATCGTTAACACAATTGAAACAAAAAAAAATAGTCCTAAGTATTTATAACATAAGAGGTGAAGACCTAAGGTCAAATAACATGTACTCTTATTATAAACGCTTAATTTGATCTAATTTGATCCGATCAAAAATGAAAATGAAATGAAGGAATTTAGGGTCTATGATCTTCATTAGATGTTCGCATACGACGATTTGATGACTTGCACAGTAATGGTGCAAGTACACATTGGTGCGTAAAATCCGCTCCAAAAATTGTAATATTCTCTAGATTCCCTAATAATTGATTTATATCATCATTATCGACTAAGTTATCGACTGATAATGATGTAACCTTAATGGCAGAGAACATGATGTACGTTCTCTAGTTCAAAGGCTAGAGTTGGTGGCTTGGAAGAACAATAGTTTTCCTCCTTGCAGTGGCTGCGAATGTGCTATCTAGAGTACATGCACAAAACTTACTTATTAGGGTAGGTGCTTCGAAGGGTTTCCATGTATTATAGTTTACAAGCATCTTCGAGTAATAACTCAAAACTTGATGAAGATGTTAAAATTTTACCCTCAATTGATGTTTCAAGCTAATTAATCAATTGAGATATGCGCATTTGATAGTGTAATAAGTAAGTTTATTTGTACGTACCACTTGTGCGGTCTACCGCTAACTAGTTGTCTGTATATATATGATAGCAACATGACAGTTCTTATCTAGAGCGAAACTTCATTATGAAATTAAAGTGTGAAGTTCCTTATTTGACTCACTTTTTAGTCATATTTCCACATCTCCACCGTTGAGTTTATAGAACCTAATGCATAGCACTTCTACAAAATTTCATCTAATTTGATGATCATTTAAGTTTTCGTAATCGTTATTTACACAAACAGTTCTGGTAAAATTTATGGTCCGTTCATTGATTTGATCTAATTCAGTACCCAAACGATCATCAATCTTGATGAAATTTTATAGGAATGATATATACATTAGTATCAATAATATGAATGACGGAGATGTGGAAATATGACAAAAAAATGAGTCAAATAAGGAACTTCACACTTTAATTTCATAGTGAAGCTTCGCTCTAGATAGGAACTGAGTAACATAGTATATATGCAACAACAACCTAGTTTAGGTTGTGATGAATAAATTATTTCTCCTTGTGGGATGAAATTAAGAAAAAAAAAAGATTTAAAAAATTCGTCAAACACTATATGATGAGTAATATTCAACAATATGACAAATTTATAATTATTAGAAGAAACAAATTACTCGTCTTCTCTACACAAGTTCTCATGCCTGGTCTGATGGCACACCCCTTTGACATCGTTATTTGTCAAGCATTTCGAGTTACATGGACAAATCAGGGGTGACGTCGAGCGTGCCTAGTTTGTGTGAGGTTAAGGAATATCGATATTTGAATTGACGTCGCTTGGCTACGTCCAGACGTGGGGAGTAGGCGGGCAACATTATTTTGGGGTTTCAGATCAAGCAGGGCCTTCGCTCTATGCTAGGCTAGCTTGTACATGGGCTCTAGCGGACGTAAGGGTGATACGAGTTGGGATGTTTGTCTCAGGTGACAACATGCAGGTGTAAGGGTGGTACGAGTCATACTTTATTGAATCGACAAATTATGCTGAACAATAGACAAGGTTAAAAACCACACAACTCAAAGAAATTCGTTAGTTTTAGATGCTAACTGTCTCCAACTGAGTAACTGTATACGATAAACGATAAAACTAGTCATTTAATAACAAACAATGTTGTTAAATGCACTCTGCCTGACTGCACTTCACCTAATAAGTCAAATACCAAGGACAAGATGATTGGAAACTTGTGTAAAATGACCAATACGTAAAATCTGAGCAGAGAATCGAGACCGAGAACTAACGGTCTCCAACTGATTTTCAAAACCTTAATACGATTTGACAACCAATAAATTTACTCCGGAAAGCAACATTATGTTTTTCCCAAATACCTTCAATAAAGTAAGTAGCTAAGATTCATTAGCTAAACAATGGATCAATATTAAGTTTCTTCTTATATAGAAACAATAGCTACTTTGATTAGTTTTAATTACCTACTCTAGCTTAAACCATACAAATAGCATTTCAAGTAAGGTGCGTCTATTGCCATCTCACAAACCATTTTACTCACCCCACATTTTTTTCATATCCTATTTATATATTTTTAATTATAAGTCTACTTTGTTCACCCATTTATAATACCTAAAATACAATCTTCCTAATTTTACTTTGTTCATCCATTTACAATCCCTAAACTACATTTTTCTCAATTATACTTTGTTCACCATACATTCTCTTCTCCATTACTCCATAATTCTGAGTGTTTTAAACTGATCTATGCGTTGTTTATAAATACGGTACAATTGTCCATGAGAATTTACATACAAAGATGATATGAAAAATAATGAGTAAAATGATAGACGGAAGCGTCAACAAAGAAAAAAAGAGAAGAAAAAAAGAAGAAATGCAAATAGTTCACCTCATATTCAGGTTGAATGCTAGCGTCTTCAGACCTAGAACGATCGAATATGATAAATTTGGGTTAAGATTTATGGAGTACATACATGTTCATACCAAAAAAATAAAAAAATAAAAAAATAAAAATTTGTAATTTTTAACAACTTATTGTCCCTTGCCGTAATTTTACATCAAGTTATTTTGGTCTTTCAATAAATTAATCACATGTAGGGTGAGCAAAGTGGTTTGTGGGATGACAATAGCCGCATCCTTTCAAGTATTAAGAAAAAAATAGGTCAGACCCAATATCATTTAGTCTAGCAGCATAGTCTCTTTAAGTCAGATGTTGTGAGTTCGACTTATAAAATATTAGTTGTAGCATTTAAGTTTTTTACTTAATAAAAAAAGAAATAAAGGGGTCTGAGAGCGAGAACTGAGAAGTACGACTGGAATAAACTTATGTAAAGGTGGATAGGGATCAGTAGAGGCGGCCTAGAGGGGAAGATGAGAGCCATAATGGCCAGGTGTGAAGCTGCTTGACACGTCCAGACAGTGTTAAATTTGAAGAAGCGGGACTAACGTGAGCTGGGTATGATGAGCTAGCTAGGTCCTTAGCAGCACACCCAGATCGTCGCGCTGCGCAACAACAGGCACTTAGTTCAAGGACGACGCCTGTAGTCGTACGTTACCTGCAACAACAACAAAACCAGAGATCTATCTCCTGATGGAGAGTCAAGTCGAGACAGCCACTCCCACGTGAACTGTTCTTATTCTTGGGAAACCTTCTTCTCAATTCTCAAATCTGTTTCGGATCCTTAACTCTTTGCTATCTTTGGCCAACCACTTCTCAATCTACAGTTAGTGTGTCAGCCACGTACTATCACAGTATCACCATATCAGATCCAGAATTTCAGATCAATATTTCATATATATGCGATGAAGAATATAAGATTATGGGAAATTTTAGTTCGATCAGGCAGTAGAGATTAAATCATAAGGTAGCAAGACCTCATATTAAAGGATTGATAGAGGATAAGGCAAATTGGTGTTAACTTATGTCCAGCATATATAGAGATTAACCAGTAGAGAAACCCTCATAGAGAAGAAAAGTCTCAATCAAGTTTGTGCATATGTCATTATTTGTGAAGTTGTTGATCTATCACTGATCACTAACACATAATAAGAAGAATCTTGTTGGTGTCACATTCGCGTGAATACAATCTGACATATAATTAGAGATTTTGCATCTTTATTATGAGTTGTTAAACACTTTATCACTGACATATAGTACATATATATAACCTCAGATTAATTGGATGCCAATGTATGATATAATAGTTAAGCTTTGTCATTTAGACACCGCTACACTTACTCGAGGTTGACACTACACCTAATGCATAAAATCTAACACTTCGTAAGAGATTGCATCTTTAATTTGAGTTGTTACATATTTTACAACTTATAGATAACAGATATAACCCTACACCAGTTGGATGTCTATTTATGATATATCGATAAAAATCTGTCATTAGACACCACTAACATTATACGAGGTTGACATTATCTCTGATGCATAAATTTTGACACTTTAACACCGTTACATTGAAAGAGAACAACTTTGCATCAGGTTATCTCTGATGTATAATTTTTGACACTTTAGCACTGCTACATATATAGAAAAAGAACAACCTTGTATGAGGTTAGCACTACCTTTGCGCATATAAATGACATCAAGGATCTTGAGTTGTTATTCACTATCACATTGTAAAGAGATCTGAGTTCCATACAAAGTTAATTAGATGCATATAATCTTTCAATTGAACTGACATATCCCTCAACAATGCTTTCACAAAGCAAGAATAGCAGTTATTTCTTTCAGGATCCCATTTGACGTAATCTCATCATCTAAATTCAAACAAGGGAACAGAGAAAAGAAACAGTACTCAGAATAGGCTAACACGAGTGTGGCATTACATTTGCATGCATAAAATGTGATGGGGAATTGGGTTAGAGGTGGAAAGATAACAATGACATGTCGAACCGAGTTCAGTAAGTTGGGGGCCGGTGGGGGTTCTTCGAGCCTTTTCCCGAAAATGGCATAAAGAAGAACCAGAAAATAAGGTTGGCCATGACCAGCAAAGATCCAAAGTTCTCTTGAATGGCCCCGCATCACTTGCATGCTGAAACGTACGGACTGAAGGCTCAGTCTCACGAACAGACATGAGAGTCCTACACGTATGAAGGGGTGAGGGTACGAGTCTTCTCTGTAGAAAGAGAGAGAGCCGAAAAACTGCAAATCTGGCCACCGCATACAAAACGGAAGAGTGAGGCAGGCCACGAGTTCCTTCACGTAATCATTGGTGGCTCAGACCGTCAGACGAGCTCAGCCAGGTCAGTAGAAACTCCCTTTTTTTTTTTTTTTTTTGGTCCATAGATTTTTCTTGTATAGATCATGATCATGATCATGAATATTAGACGATTACGAATATAAGATGTTCGATAAAATGTCTTAACTAGTAACTTGAAGTTTTAATAGAACTACAGTAATGTAAGTTGAATGAAATTAATAACTTTACATAGGTCGTATTTACTTATTACATCTGTCATTTGTTTTTTTAAGTTAGTAATTTCTCGATACATCTTTAAGCCTAATCAGTAATTTCTCAACATATCTTAATAAGAAGAGTCATGCATCCACAAGATAAACTTTTCTATCTTTTCCTTAAGAAATGAAACGGTTTTCCCTTTTAGGTTTTTACAAGTGTTATTAGATGGTTCTCTAGAATAAACAAGAGTTCATAATCAGATTGAATCCTTTGTAACCAAATTTTATAATAACGTGTCCTATCGATGTCTAATATGGTTCTGGTGGGGGGTAAAGTAAGGTGCGGGATGGACCCTATAGAAATCTCAAAAAATATGCATAGCAAGTGTTGCCATAAACGTGATGACGTGTGTCCCCAAACCCAATTATAAAACCCCCACAACCCCATTCACATTCAATCACCACTAGCTTCGCTTGTGCCTAGTCCACCTCTTCACACCAAATCATCAATCCCTCCTCCGTCTTCAGCACCATGCAACTTTTCTCATCATCACCTCCTTTCTGTTCAGCTCTGCACTCAGACTTTGGACTAGTCTTGATACCAATCCTTCTGCTCTTGGGCTTGTTCCTTATCCAATGGCAGTACCCCAGATTCTACAGGCGCCTCCCCCCTGGTTCAATGGGTTGGCCGTTTTTTGGAGAGACTTTCGAGCTCTACACTGAAAATCCAAATTCTTTCTTCTCAGTCCGGCAGAAACGGTATCCACAATGGACCTCTTTGGTTTCTCATTTCCTAGCTGATCCCAGCTCCTCTTCTTAAATAATGCTTCATATCCGAAAAAGATAAAAAGAAAATGAAAATCTTGCTTATCACTATTGCATCATTGTATGCAACTGCAACACTTCTCTTATACCAGTCTGTTGCATGGTATTTACATGCTCAGTTTTGCAAGGGATTGATTAACGCTTGTATGCAAGAATTTCTGAATCATCATATGAAAAAGTTGTGCTATCGTGTCAAGAGAAATTCTTGTGTATGACTGTTGTATATATCGTTCTCTTGCAAACATTGCCAGAGGTTGTAAATATTCGTATAGACCCTTTTTTCTGTTTTTTTTTTTTTTTCTTTTTCCTATGGGCTAAGATATTAAGGATGAAACAGTGGATTTTATAGGTAGATGATATGTGATAGTTTTTGCTAATGCATTTACTGTAGGTATGGGAGTATATTCAAGAGCCATGTTTTGGGGTGTCCCTGTGTGATGATAACGAGCCCAGAAGCAGCAAAAATGGTACTGGTGACTCAAGCTCATCTCTTTAAGCCAACTTACCCTGTAGGCAAAGAGAGGATGATAGGGCCGGAAGCTATATTCTTCCACCAAGGGGCCTATCACTCGAAGCTAAAGAAGGTGGTTCAGGCTTCACTTTTGCCCTCTGCAATAAAAGGTTCAGTCTCAGAGATTGAGCAAATTGTTCTAAAGCTACTTCCCACATGGAAGAAGAACACCATTAACACTTTGCAAGAGATGAAGAGGGTATGTCTGTCAGTTTATTGGGATTCTTTTGGACTTTTAGTGCAGGACTCTTTGTGCATTTCATCAGAAAGGAATCTAAAAGTTTGATTCTCATTTTTGTTTGGTTTTGGTGTGCCAGTATGCTTTCGATGTGGCAATGATTTCAGTTTTAGGCAACAAAAGGGGGATTGAAGGGGAAGGGATTAAACATCTGTATCATTGCATTGAGAAGGGTTATAATTCCATGGCTCTTGATCTACCTGGAACTCCCTTCCACAAAGCCATGAAGGTAGAAAACTTTATTTTACATATTGTGGTCCATCCAAATTCCTAAAACTTAAATATCTAAGCCTTAACTTTTGATAATAAAAAAAAAACAAAAAAAAAAACCTTTAACTTGGTCTTAAAGCACATGCATAAATTGGACCATACTACTAATACACTACACTAGTATGGTCCTAATTCTTAAGCCTTTTTTTTTGGGGGGGTGTTCTGTCAATTTTTGTAAATAATTTCTGATCATTTTTCTTATTAATGCTTAGGCAAGGAAGCTTCTGAATAAGACATTGAGAGAACTGATACAAAAGAGAAGGGAGAGTGGTGATGTGCAAAGTGGTGGATTGCTGCAAGACCTGTTGAGAGCAAAAGATCAGAAACTTAAGCTGAACCTCAGTGATTCTCAAATTGCTGATAATATCATTGGAGTTATCTTTGCTGCTCATGATACCACTGCTAGCGTTCTAACATGGCTCCTGAAGTATCTTCATGACAATGACGATCTCCTAGAACGTGTTACGGTAAATTTCTTATCCGATTCTGCATTTTTTCGCTTCTATCGCTTGTATACAACCTGTGGTAGAGAATAGTTACTCTCTTCATCTTCCTAACATCCTTGTTTTATGATAAGTATACATAATGATGTTGACAAGCTGATGTTTCAGAGGGAACAAGAAGCAATTCAACGAAAAATGTTGATTGAGAAACGGGGGTTTACGTGGGATGATACTAGACGTATGCCTTTGACAAATCAGGTACAATAATCATTTTGATTTTACAATTATATATCATAAATATATGCTATATATATACATATATACGCCTTTAATCTTAACTTATACTGGCATATTCTGAATATCAAAGTGAAATGGAAAATATTGTAGGTGATTCAAGAGACTCTAAGAACAGCAAGTATACTGTCATTCACATTCAGAGAGGCAGTGGAAGACGTGGAGTTTGAGGGATACTTTATCCCTAGAGGTTGGAAGGTGCTGCCTCTTTTCAGAAGCATCCATCACTGTGCAGATTTCTTCCCTCAGCCTGAGAAGTTTGACCCTTCAAGATTTGAGGTACCCAAAATCCACCTTAGCCAGAGAAAATCCTCACGATAATGAAAAATATCCCTTTCCTTTGATTACATGCATGTGATTCATCCAGTGGGTCATTCATATATTAGACCCAGTACTGTTAACACTCTATCGTATTCTGGCCAGAAAATATATAAGGTTACGATCAATGGTTGGAATGTTGGATCATTATCTAGGTCATGTCCTTGTCATTCCTGTGTGAATCTTCCACTATATATATATATATGTAGATGGTGATCTGGTACTCTGGGGAATATCTTTCTCCAGTATCGGATGTCACGTGACCTATTCTTTTAGGGTAGTAATTTTGCTTTAGTTGGTAAAATGATTCTTGGTTTTGAATAGTTTGTGATGTGTGTGTGATTGATGTTGCAGGTTCCACCTCGACCCAACACTTTCATGCCCTTTGGAAATGGCGTGCATTCCTGTCCAGGCAGCGAGCTTGCCAAGATTGAGATGCTGATCCTCCTCCACCACCTCACAACTACTTACAGGTAAATTAACCATCTCTCTGCTTGATGAGCATGCGTAAGTTTTCTTTCCTAGTCATGCTCACTGACTAACAAAAGTGAGATCCGTCTAGCATTCATGAAACTCAGTGAGGGTCGATGTCGGTGTATCTTTGTGAGAATATGTTATTGATCTATTAGAGGGGGAGTGACGGGGAAATGATTGCTGGTCCAGAACTGGTCCTTAGGCTATGGAATACACGATTAGAAGTGATGGTCCTCAATCTCCTCTAGGGTTAGTGGCATTTGTAGTGTTTTTCATCGAGCTAGTTAAGAACTTTCCATCATGGCATATACACCCAAACTGAATAAAACATGGCATATAAGCACCATGTTCTTTCGGTAGGAGTTTGCTACTCTAGTGATAAAGTACTTCTCCGAAAAAGAAAAAAAAAGGAAAAAGAAAAAAGGACTTGCCCTTAACCCTAATCAACTACTAGGAGTAGGACAGAGACAACTTCCTAAGTTCCTAGTTATTTGGATTCTGTTCTCTAATTCCAGGGCATCGGAACTTCAGACTTTAGCCTAGATTCTGTTCTTATATACTGCCAGATTTTCCAACTGGACCATGCAGATCGATATTAGAACAAGATGTACTCTCAATCTGTTTCAGATCAATAGTAATACGACTGCATAATATTTCAATATAACACTGTATGCTCACACTAAGATGGAACCGATTTGAAACATTATTTGCCAGCTATAGGCATGAGTGGTGACCACTGACCACAGCTCTCTCATTCTGCATAATCTACACCACAACATTGTTCAAGTACTTGTCCCCATCATCAAATATCTCACACAAAAACCATGGATATATAATTAGCCTCACGAATTTGTTAGCGTCCTAGCTTTTTGTTTGTGTGTTTTCTTTAAGCAGATAACTTCGACACTGTTTCTGATGATAACACTGATATAATTAGTGATGGTGATTGTCTCCAGATGAGTTCTAATTTTCCATGAATGGCAATTTTAGGTGGCACCTGATGAGCCACGACGATGGGATTGAGTATGGTCCTTTCCCAGTTCCCAAACAGGGATTACCTATCAAAGTGACTCTCAGGAACAAGAATAAGACCTGAAATCCAAATGACATCCAGGTCTGCTCTAAGGTTCTTGAAGACCATCCAAAACTTTTCCAATGGGGACAAAAAGCAAGCAAGCAGACCCCATTGAGACTCTAGCTTTTCCTCTTCTTCCATCTGTGTTTTCCTTTTTCTTTTTTGCGAGTTTATCGTTCGGCATCTTATGTCAAGTTCCTTAGCATAGGGTAAGCGTTTTTCAGTTCAGTCGATCAGTCAGTATCAATGAAATGAAATGTAATGTGCAGAAGAATAATCAATGAAACACAAATGTCATTCCTTTAAGAGCAAAAACCACAGTTTTGAATGTGTGAATGGCAGAGTTTTGTTCTCTTGGGAGTTTTGAAGATCAAATCTGTGTGGTTTTGATCGTAGATGAAGTAACTTTCAGTTTTCTTCTGAGATTTTTCTTTAACTTAGGGTGTTGAAATCAAAGAGTTGAGGGACAACCAGGGAGTTCTGTCCCCTTATGTAAACCTTAATAAATACAAGTGACAAATGATGGAGTCACAAGGTGTCTGTCTGTGTGCATGAACTTCATGTGTGCATGAACTTCATGGATAGACATATGTTGGATGTGCACTCTAGATTTACACGTAGGGGAATGTTCAGCACAACATTTTAGCATACGTGGGTTACTTAACATGTCCAGTTAATCAAAATCAATGATATATATATTTGTGGAAACTAGAGGATGAAAGCTGAAAAATGTGCCTACTATTTCAGGATATAGAGGTTGAGATCAAGAAAATGATAGGCAGGGATGTTCAACCTAATCGAGCTAAGTCTTCGTGTGATGTGGTCTAGGCTTGCGTGAAGGTTTTGCTCTGATGGTTTATACAGTTGAACCATCAACAATGTTACTGACAGTTTTGGATGGCAGTTCCATATCTCATTGGAAGATTCTTCTATGATACTAACAGGTATACAGAACGAGCCGCATTCACATCATTGTACATAACAAAATGGTAGGAATCGATCGCTTTTTTTCTTGTTGTAAACTTGTAACGATACGTTAATACTAACAGGTATACGTAAATTTGTAATGATACGCTTAATACTAGCGACGGCAACGTGGTGGATGGGGGTGGAGAGGTGGTGGTTGTGCTGGTGACAACGGAAGTCAAGACTGATAGGAACCAGAAATAATTTCCAAGAGGGAAAATTTATTAGCACAAGGCTTCAAATTTAAATGGATATTGTATGACACTTCATTTAGTAACTTACAATTGTTTGCGAATTTTATCAGGTTCAGTAATTCAGTAGATGGGAGACACTGAAGCTACGATGAATAGTTTGAAAGCCCTACACGTTTAGTTTTGAAATCAAAAGTAACAATGGTGGATTTTGGACAATCTCACTAATGTTGGTGATGCCGTGGTGGTGCCATGGCAACAGTGATCAAAATCTTCTTTTCTTCATTTTTTGATAACCTTACTGATGTTATGTTACTGTAATCTAAAACAAAAGATGGGATAAAAATCACCCACCTGAAAATAGTTCAAGGTGGAGAAAAGCAGCTTCCCGAAAGAGAACCAGCCTGCAAATTAGCATCCTTAACATATAAAGTGCAGCTACATAAGAAAATTCCTTGTCAAGGAGAAATCAACATTGTCTGAGAAAAGCTCAAGTCTCTTTCAAATGGAATGCAGCTCCTGCAATTGGAAGCAAGTTTTCCCAACCTCATACACACACCCAACTCTCCTGTCCTGTATACACACAGTTCAACTCCTCTCCAAAAGTCGAAGAACCAGAACAGCAAACTATGTGTGTGTGTGTTTCTTAGAGGATGGGAAATGTAGTGTTCATAAAACTAACAGTAACATGCTTCTGCTGTGATAGTTGCATGGTGTATCAGTCATTTCATTGTGAAATAAATATTTCGATCCATTGAGTTCACTCTTGTAAATGACATGTAACTACTCCCACAAAATGTTAATTTCCATTCAGAGAATGTGAAATGACATGCCGAGATATCACACATAATTGGCATCAGGGTCATTAATAGGAAGTTTGTTTCCATATCATAAACACTAAGGAAGTTTAACAGCATAAAGCAGCAAGCTTCTGGAATCACATCAAGACTCATTATAATGTGTGCAATCGGAAACAATGCATGACCAGGTAAAACCATGGAAGCAATTCCTAATAGGAAGTGGCTCAAATATTTCACATCTAAGATGAGCTAAAGACGAGCAGCAGTTGTCATATGCACACATGCACTCACAAAGAAAAACCAAGAAAAGAAAGGAATAACGGAAACTTGCATCCTACAGGAAAAATTGATGAACATATATGATGTGAAATTTTGCTTCAGCCCTTAAATTATAAAATAAAGTTCCAACCCGTCAAGTCTGGCAGAATATAAGCATGCCCACTTAGCATAGTTCTGACTTCCAAGACGAAAATGAGCAAATACATCACTTTTCAAGCATTGCATCAAAATCAGTTGATTATATTTCCATATCCTAAGCATAAACAATTTCTAAAAGCAAGCAGTTTCATGTTAAAAGTTAAAAGCTGTAAAACCGGAAAGAGAATTCCTGACCAAGCCCAAATTGTGTTGCAAACTAACCCAAGCGGAGTTCGACATGGCACAATTAAATTCACAACAACCATGACCTGAACTGCTGAACACTAGGTTTATATATATAGACACAGAGTTCACACTTCGCAGTGCCAGTCTATATAACTTGCCAAACATTCTAAGTTTGGGTCACCAGAGGAACACCTAAAAAGATGGTTGGTGTTTATTCCAAAAAAAAAAAAGAAGAAAAAAAAGAAGAAGATGGTTGGTGGTTGGTGAATGCCACAGAACTAGCTTATTATGTGCGCCACATAGTAAAGTAAACCGACATGTTAATGATACCTCTTGGACACCAGGGGTAATCTGTAGTATAGCAGAATTACCACTACAATTTAGCAAAATGTTTAATCTTGCCTCCTATGGAGATTCATAACTCAGTTTGTTCCAAATATGGAAAGGTAACAGGATTTCTTAGAGTCAACTCCTTCACTTCAATGGGAACCACAGGCATGATTCTTAATCGTTTTTTAGATCTCCAAAGATAGGACTAGTGTTCTGATCAGATTTATAGTAACCAGTAAACACCATCTGGAAGGAGGGAGCACTTAAACAGATGAGGATGTTTCAAGATCTTAACAATAGAATCGTAATTAGACTTGGTTCAAGAGACAAGCTGAGTTACCTAGCATCTAAAACAAAGCAGTAACATAACAAACTCCAATAACTAACAAGGTTTCATAGTTTAGTGATACAAAACTAGTTTGCAAACTAATCACAAACTGCAGAGACAATGTCACTTGCTAAGTTCACATGTGCACACATGCCTGAGCATCGTAATAAACACCATCAATGGATAATGTTGATTCCATTTTTAAAACATATAGTTGTCTGAATAACTCTAGTGTTTACCTACATTGAAAAGAACCTCTTATAAAAAAGAAATAAATGACTCGAACTTTTGAGTCATACCTACAGTAGTTGCAAAAGGTATGAAATGGACAACGCCTCAGCTCTCATTGCAGACAAGTTCAAGCATAATCTCAATGCCTTCTTCCCTAAAGTTATAGATTAAAATGGAAATGAGGAACTAGATCAAGATCATTCTTAGTCATCCCTCATGCCCTAGCAGTTGCCTAGTTAAACTGAATTAGCCTTAAGAGTCATCTTTTATGACGATTAGTTCTTTTGCAACCAGCTAAAGCTATCTTAAAATCAGAAAGGGATTCAATTCAAGTCCTTCATTTAAATTTAAAAAAAAAAAAAAAAATACCTATCTCAATTGACTTTAGGGATGAAATAATCAGTCACCAGTTTTCACTCTTAGAACCAACTAACAGATTCAAATGGGTAACTGCAACCGCAACCCAATACCAAGATGTGATCGATTAACCCAGTCACCGGTCTTCTACTTGAACAGCATGTTTCTAGATGTTCTTTAATGATTTGTATTTATGTCATCCATGTATATCAATGCACACCTGATGTTCAATTTTCTTATCTGGATGACCAAGTCATACGATTTTCAGAGGAGGACACAAAACAAGTGTGGCAAAATAATAAAAAACAAGGATAGAACTTCAAGGGATGACATGAAGTATAATTTGATCCTCAAGCATAGATGCTCCTCTTCTCTAAGTAGGTTAACATGTCTCATGTTCATTTCAAAACTCAGTGCTTAAATAACACATGATATCATTCAGAATACAGAATCAATAACAGCATACATAGAGACTAACTAATAGACAAAAGGAATGAACTTGTACCAAACCTTACTGGCATACTCCATATATCTCTCCCCAAAAGTCTCAATCATCAAAGCCTCCTCCAGTTTCGCCTTCTGATCATAGTACATCACACAAACAGCTACGACAAATAGCAGGCTCAAAGGTGCTCTAAGCGCAACACAATAAGTGGCAAACAACAGCATTGTAGATGCATATATTGGATGGCGCACCCACCGGTATGGCCCAAACTGCACAACAGCCGTTGGCACCACCACCTTTTCGGAATACTTTGCAAGATACAATGTCGAGTTATACTGCATTAGCAGAGTGACAACTATCAATCCCCAAATGCCCACATTACTCCAACCGCCAGGAATACGGTGCAGCTCTGGCCCTTCAAATGCAGCCAGCCAGTGCCCAATCATGACTCCAACACTGAACAAAAGACGGTACCACCTCGGAGGGCTCACATCCCACTTGGGGTCATGTGGGCGAGCATAGTAATCTCCATACAAACGCTTCCTCACACTAACATTGAAGAAAAAGAAATAATGGTACACAAGGAAGAACACATAGGGCCAACCTTCAAGGAAGCCATTGAAATGGGCAGGTGGGACAAGTGTGAGCCAAGTGAAAACAGAGGTAACAACAGCAAGCTGCTCAAACATGCTTGCTTCACCAACTAAATGCTTTCGAAAACAGTACAACCCATAAAGGCCTACCGAAACAGCCAGAAACCAAGGCCAGAACATCCAAGTCCAGCTGAAGTACATCCAGAAAAAGGGGCTCAACACCAAATTGGAGGTCCATTTTGTGGCTGCAATTGCAATTGATAAGATCCCGGACCATTTTATCACATCAAATGGGGTTAATTTGAAAAGGGTATCCCTCAATGAATCAAAAGAGAGGTTCTTGAAGGGTTTAAGCAATGGGTTCTGAGGTTCTGGGCTTGTGGTGCTGGAATATGAGCATTTGAGAGGAGTTAACAAATGGGTTCTTGTTGTTGGTGATGAAAAGGATAGTGGGTTTTGGGAAAGATATGATCTTGATGGGGTTTTGAGGGGTTTAAGGGTTTGTTGGTGGAGGTGAGAATTGAGTGGAAGGTGTTTGGTGAAATGCCTGAGAGAGATGTTGGGTCTCTCTGTGAAGGTATAACAGAGTGGGAGTGTTTTGGAGTGGAGAAAGACTGACTTGGCTTCCATGTTTGGGTGAGAAAAGAAAGCAGCGACTTTCTAGTCTATGAGAATTGAGATAAACTGGAAGCGGCATAAGTGAGAAGACTGGATGAGAAAGATGCCACTCCTTGTTCTGTCATTGTGTTTTGCTTCATCAACGATGATGTGGGTAGTGGAGCCAAAAATGGTCTTAATGCATTGATTGGGCCTAGACTGCTTTTGAAATAGCCCAAATTTCAATTCTTTTTGCTTAAAAGTTAAAAGACAAGAGAACCCTAAATACAACCTATATTTAAAGGGAGAGTGAGCTTTACAAGCACAGATGAAGGCAGAGAATTTTTCCAAATCTTGTATTTGTTGTTGATACATGTGGTAAAAATGGGTCATTTTGATTTGTTTGCTAAATGAGCATTACAAGCAGATAAAGGCAGAGAATGTTACCAAACTTTATACTTGTTGTTGATACTTGTGGTAAACTCACCCGTTTTGATTTGTATGCTAATTGCTACCGAACCTATAATTAGTAGGGTGCCCTAACTTGTGGAGCATGCGACTCCATCTAGCCTCCTATATCCACCATATAACTCATCACTTTAGTTACATAGCTACAAGGAACCCCATTACAAAGCTCGATCTTGTTATGGTACTCGTTATTACACGTAGTTAAGGCCTTGTAATTGTACTTGGTTCACTTAAAAAGGATAACCATACCTACTAATCTACCCTTCATCTTAACCTAATCCATTGCAAATTTAAAGAGAGATTTCTGGATTGACCACACCAGATTAACCACAACCTGTTGCTTTTGGTCAAAAAAAGAAGAAGAATTACACAAGCTACAAAGCTGTGGGCGTAATCTGTCTTGTTTCCCAAGCCAAAGTTGCCATAGTGAGAAAAAGAAAGAAACAAGTTGTGACGCCTTTGCTGACCTCAACCAAATATCTCCCAAGCCAAAAACACTTGTTATTTCTCTCTTTCTCAGTCTCCTCTCCCCTAAAAAATCATTGTCTTGTCAATTTTTTTTCTCCAAAAACCCAAAAAAGAATCGAAATTTCCCAAATGGGATAATCGATATAGCCTCAAAGACTCAAGCTTTAGCATATTTTGGATCTCAATAATCCCCTTTCAATCTCAAAGTGATGATTTTTTCAAGGATTGGTCGCTCCTTATCTCGATCCTCTCGCTCCAGAGTACGCTTCTTCAATTTTTTCTGGTTTAATTTTGGTACCAAATTCCTGGGTTGTTGTTTAATTTGGTGTTTTTGTGGTTTTAGAATTTGATTGGTCTGAATGGGCGATCGTCGGCGGCGGCTCTGAACGGTAATGGAGTACCGGGTTCGGGTTCGTATCTGGGTCGGGTCGATGGGGATTTAGGGTTTATGAGGTCGTATATTGCTTCGGCAATAGGAGCGCATAAGACCCATGTTTCTGATGTGAGTTACATTCTAGGGAACCCTAAATTTCTGAGACTGTTTTCCAGTGAAGCCCCAAAGAAAAAGAGTGAGCAAGTTTACATTTTTTTGTTCAATTGCTTTGGTTTGGTTGTTTGAGCTCCATGAATGCAATTGCTTTGAGAAAAGTATTGTGGGAAATTTTTTTGATGTGTTGTGTTGTGTTGTGCTGGTGTTGCAGATTTTGAGAACTTCTATCCCAAGGAAAAGAAAGAGATTCCGAAAGGGGATGATCAGAAATCCGAGTCCAAAGGTACATTTTTCTATCTTTTTTAGCTGGAATCAATGTTTTAAAACGCTGTGAGGCGTAGTCCGTGGCATTTTCGGGGGAGCCTTAGTGAGGTGTAAGCCTTGCACCTGAAAAAAATTTCATTGAACTAGTATAATATAGTTGGAAAAACGACTTCATCCTCATTAATCTTCGATATTTTAGCTAGAATGACACAAAATACTCAAAGAAGGGATAGTTTGGGCAAAGAGATGAGAGAATGAGAAGGCTGTTATCTTTGGTGTGAAATGAATAGACCAAAATGATGTCATTTTGGCTGTATAAAAATATATTGAAAAATAAAATAATTTCTGAGCGTAGCTGAATGCATAAAAGGCTTGAAGAGCGTAGTTAAAGATATGAAAGGCGTGAGCTTTTTAAGTGTAAGCCTTGGAATTGAATTAGAGGTGAAATACAAGGGTTATCAAGCCTTTTGCGCCACTTCAGGCGCGTTTTTTAAAACATGGAAAAGAAGTCGGTTGCTGTTTTTGGCTTCAGTTCATTTCTTGTTTTCAAGCAAGCAACTAATTTAGGAGTTCTGTATGGTACCTCTATGAGCTATTTCACTTTGTTAGTTTTGAAGAAGTGTTATGTGCTAACTCTTGTAGCCTGGGAAGGAAATTTTGAGGCATAGGATACTCAGCCCTACACCCATGTCAAGAGTCCATAATGCTCTCCCTTTTCCTGGCCATATGCCTTTGTGTGTTGGAAATAGCAGTTTCATTGCTGGATATTGTATGCTTTGGGTTCCTGTTAATATTAAATAAATGACTGCAATCCTGTATATCTTAACTTCACCATGTAGGACCCTAGTACGTATTCATGAAGATTGATCAGTTAAAGAATTTTTGTTTGTGTAGTATAGCAGTGTTCTCATTCTTGGCTTTCCACCTTGATTTCTCTCCGCTAGATTAATTTATCCAATCCTCATTATAATTTCAAGAATATGCTTTTTTGTTTCATGGCAAGTTATGCACCTAAAATATCTTTCAATTCTATTTGCTTGTGTTTGTTTAAATTTCAGACGGGTCAAGCACGGATGACCAGGGCAGTTTCCAGGAAGCTTTCATAAAGCAGTTCCAGAATTTAGTCCCTTTAGTATTGATCGGACTATTTTTCTCTTCCTTTTCTTTTAGCTCCAGTGATCAGAAACAGGTACTTCTTCTATAGATGATGTTTATCGTTTCTTTTTAGTATGTCTAGGGTTTTGACTGGAGTGGTGTATTGTATATGTCTTTCTCTTTTTGGAAATATAAAGCCATGTCTAGTGATAACTTACAAGTTTAAATATCAATATATAAACGGAGGAAAATGCTTTAGAGCCGGCCTTTTTCCTTTCCTCCAACTCTCTTCCTATCTTGTCCATTTTAGAGTTTTGACATTACGACCTCTATGTCCTTTAGGAATTCATGTGAAGTTGGTCTTTAGCTTCTTGATCTACTTGCTTTGGTTCCTTAATATCTGAAGAAATACCGTTTCACTTGAAGATTGATAAATCATTGAAAGTTGTTTATGGTTCAAGTCGTGGACAAGATCGTGTATAGGTTACTATGTAAAGATATTACAAATATAGTTGATGACCTGCATTAATTGGTTATTTTGTACTCATGTTCTGGAGTCTTTTGTTTGCAGATAAGTTTTCAAGAGTTTAAGAACAAACTTCTGGAACCTGGTTTGGTTGATCATATAGTTGTTTCTAATAAATCAGTTGCGAAAGTATTTGTACGTAGCTCACCACGCAGTCAATCACGTGATGAAGTTGTTGAAGGAACTATTAATGGTAATGCTGCTCGGGGAAAAGGGGGCGAGTATAAATACTTTTTTAATATTGGAAGTGTTGATAATTTCGAGGAGAAGTTGGAGGATGCCCAGGAAGCTTTGGGGATAGATTCTCATGATTATGTTCCTGTTACATATGTCTCTGAAATGGTATGGTATCAAGAATTGATGAGGTTTGCACCAACATTAATCCTTCTGGGAACCCTCTTGTATATGGGGAGGAGAATGCAGGGTGGACTAGGCATTGGTGGTGGTTCTGGTGGCCGGAGTGGTCGTGGAATATTCAACATAGGAAAAGCCCATGTTACAAAAGTAGATAAAAATGCAAAGAATAAGGTTAGTTTTCTGTTTTTGCATTTCCAATGCTGGTGCTTTTTTAGTTTCTGTGTACTTCTAAAGTGATCCTTTCCAATAGGATCACTTTACCACTCACCAGAAGTGTTTGATAGTGCCTTATATTGTTTATTGGTCCAGATCTACTTTAAAGATGTTGCCGGTTGTGATGAAGCAAAGCAAGAGATTATGGAATTTGTGCATTTCCTGAAGAACCCTAAAAAGTATGAGGATTTGGGAGCCAAAATTCCCAAAGGTGCTCTATTGGTAGGTCCACCAGGTACAGGAAAGACCCTTTTAGCTAAAGCAACTGCAGGGGAATCTGGTGTTCCTTTCCTATCTATATCCGGATCAGATTTCATGGAGATGTTTGTTGGTGTTGGACCTTCCAGAGTGAGAAACTTGTTTCAAGAAGCAAGGCAATGTGCTCCGAGTATTGTATTTATTGATGAGATTGATGCAATTGGTCGAGCAAGGGGGCGTGGAGGCTTCTCAGGGTCCAATGATGAGCGTGAAAGCACTCTAAATCAATTGCTGGTAGAAATGGATGGCTTTGGAACAACTGCTGGGGTAGTTGTGCTTGCTGGCACCAATAGGCCTGATATTTTGGACAAAGCCTTACTAAGGCCTGGTCGATTTGATCGTCAGATTAGCATTGATAAACCGGATATCAAAGGTCGTGAACAGATATTTCAGATATACTTGAAAAAACTCAAACTTGATCAAGAACCATCATATTACTCTCAAAGGCTTGCAGCTCTGACTCCAGGATTTGCTGGAGCAGACATCGCCAATGTTTGTAATGAAGGTGCTTTAATTGCTGCCAGGAACGAAAGTCCAATAATCACGATGCAGCATTTTGAGTCGGCTATAGATAGGATAATTGGTGGTCTGGAAAAGAAGAACAGGGTAACTCTCTTTCTGTTTCTTGTTCATTTTCAATTCGTTTTTCATTTCTAAGTAATTTATAACTCTTTTCTTTGAAATTCCTACTAGGAAGAAATAAAGAAAAACCAACACTTGTCCTCCTTGTTAGGACTTGGGACATATGTGTGATGTCCCTTACGTCTAGAATTTTGATGGAAATAATTGTTACATGCCTAGGGGAGAATACATTCATGTTATCTCCAAGACTATGTGTTACTGTTGCCTTCATGTTATGCAGTAGCTATATCAATGTGCCCCTTTGTATTGGGTCAAATTGGACTTTCCATGTAGCAGGTTGTTATCATTATAAGTTCAAATGTGTTGCATGAAGGGATATATGTTTTAGAAGAAAAATAATTTAAGTATTAATCTTCAATGAACTCATTTGGCATGTTTCATGATTGTTAGAGCTCACATCCTCTCTTGCAAGAAGAAAATTTAATCCCAAGCTTTCGTACTGGTGTGATCCCTGAAGTTTCTATCATTTTCTCTTTATCTTTGCTTGTTTTTTTTTCTTTTTTGAAGTATCTGATAATCCTCAAGATATCGCACTGTTTACTGCATTAAGAGATACTTGGCCTTCAACTTTATTCTGATTTGTCCTGTATCATTTTGACATCCTTGCTTGGCATGCAGGTTATTAGCAAGCTTGAACGCCGCACTGTTGCCTACCATGAGTCAGGGCATGCTGTTGCAGGATGGTTTTTAGAGCATGCAGAACCATTGTTAAAAGTGACCATTGTTCCTCGAGGGACAGCAGCACTCGGGTTCGCCCAGTATGTTCCTAATGAAAACCTCCTCATGACCAAGGAGCAGCTTTTTGATATGACTTGCATGACCCTTGGTGGTAGAGCAGCTGAACAGGTAGCTATGAACTTCGTTAGCTTATTTATGTATTTATTCATTTTGTGGGGGGTGGGAGGGGGTGGTTTCTAAAAAGGGTACCCATTTCAATCTCCTTATCAATTTTTTATTTTATTATTACTATTACTATTACTGTTGTTATTATTGGAATTCCTTTTTTTCTTCATATATAATGAATGTTAGTACTGCAAATGCTTCATAATATATTTTTCCAACTCATTTGCAAGCTAATAGTTGAATATGTTTGTAGGTGATGTTGGGAAAAATTTCGACGGGAGCCCAAAACGATTTGGAAAAGGTGACAAAGATGACGTATGCCCAGGTTGCAGTTTATGGTTTTAGTGACAAGGTGGGTCTTCTTTCTTTCCCTCAAAGAGATGACGGGTTTGAGATGTCAAAGCCCTACAGCAGCAAGACTGCAGCCCTTATTGACGGTGAAGTACGCGAATGGGTTGGCAAGGCTTATGCACATACAGTTGCACTCCTAGAAGAACACAAAGATCAAGTGGCTCAAATTGCAGAATTGTTGCTAGAAAAGGAAGTTCTTCACCAAGATGACCTTCTCAGGGTTTTGGGAGAGAGACCATATAAGTCGAGCGAAGTGAGCAACTATGATAGATTTAAACAAGGTTTTGAAGATGAGAAAACTGTTGAGGCCCCTGTTAGTGTCGGGCGTGAGGAAGATGGCTCTTCACCTCTAGAGCCTCAGGTTCTCCCTACTTAGTTTATTGGAGAAGTTGTTTGTAAGTTGTACATTGTAATTGTTATTCCCTTCTTTTTGTCATTTAAACATACTTTTATGCTAACAACATGGCATATTTCTTGTACGGACGAAATCTGTATCATACGACAATCCCTATTTTATGACTACATGACTATGTATGATGTTGATTGATTCCAGAGAACATTTCTTAATATTTTGCGACTCCCCTTTTCATCTTGAATTGCACATTGCACCTTCAAATAGTTACAATATAAGCCTAAATTTCTTTTCGAAGAATATTCATGTGGAAAATGGTATATAAATGTATGAAGAAAGTCAGAACTCAAAAGCATTTAGCCAAGTGTTTTTGTTCCTTCATTTTACCTGAGAACGTTTGAATTGTGTGGGAGTTGGCCGATCCAGTCGCATCACATTGTTTCTAGACGTTGAGTTTGAACCTTGGACCAACGTCAAAAGAGGGCGGCATCATCAATGTTCATGTGGATTTCATATCCTTAAACACACATCTACATGTTCTCTCTACAAATTCATCCTCACTTATTCTCTGTCCAGGCATTTGGTTATGATTTTGACAATGATGACTATCACAGGTATCAGATTTGATCCTTGTTATGGTGTGTTAGAAGTACATGCAAAAAGAGAGCATTCATAACATCAGAAAGGGCTGCAGCCTGCAGGCCTTCTCCGAGTTGAAGAAAAGAAAACGTTAAAACATCCTCAGATATATTAGCAGTGGAAACATCAATAACTACCTAGCTATAGCTTCAAAGTCTTTATCATTGCTAAAGGAACAAGCATATCATTGTGATTCATTTCTGTCGTTGCCTTATATAAATGTAATGTTCAATAATTTATAAATTATAACCATTTGGATTCGAATTTGCCAACCAGCAGAGGCTGCTGAGAGAGAAGAGAGAGGGAAAGAAAGAGAGTGAGAGAGAGAGAGAGAGAAAAAAAGAGAAAGAATTCTGATTGGTTGGTCATGAGGACCCACAGCCTCTGCTGGTTGGCAAGTTCGAATCCTAACTATTTTCTTTAGCCTCAAACCGGTGAAATAGAAAAATGAAAATCTTACTCAGAATACGTGACTACTTGGCTACGTATCCGCATGACCCACTTTTCCCACATTGTCTGCAACCAGAAACCGACAATTTACAGAATTAAAAATCCCAGACACCCGTCTGATAGCGACACTTGTTAGAAAGGTTTCTGCAGGACGCAGCAGACACCCGTTGAAAACAAGCCACGTGGACCATTCCATACTCACCACGTAATAGGTCAAAAGTATGCGCGACTCCCCACCTACTTCCTTTTGAAGTATCATTGAATTGGATTGGATCTCTCCCATTTTATATAAGGAGCAGCTCTTCAGTTTCACAGAATCGTCTCACAGTTTCTTCAACAACGTCGGCATATTTGGGATCTGGTAAGGCTTGTTCTTCGGTTATGGTTCATGTTAATTGGAAGCATTGCTTTGTTTGACTCATAAATCCATGTACTGGTTAATTGCTTTTCATTTTTGCATTGTGTTCAAGTATTGTTCTTTTCTGCTCTACAAAAAAAAAAAAAGTATTGTTCTTTTCACTTGGAATGGTTAATGTTTGAGAAATCAAGTGGTGGGTGTTTTTTTATTTGTTGTTTTGTTATAAGGAATTGTTAATGGTTTAAGTTTGGATAGTATTGAAATGTTGCATAAAAATGTTGACTTTTTCTGGGTTCTGATTGATCTGCATTAGTTTATTCTGGTCTTTGATTTTAAGTTTCTTTGCTGTGCTTTGTTCTTTAAAGCATTTATTTTTGGATTACACCAACATTGGAGTTTTCTTTTATAGATTCTGTTTGTGTGGGTTTGGGGTTTTGTGTTTGCTGCCATGGATTTGCATTTTGCAAAATGCCAATTATGGGTGATTGCGGTACTGATATTAGGATTCAGGGTTCTGTGGTTGTCTTTGTTAATGGATGTCTCTAATGCTTCTTTGAATTTCTGTAGTTTGAAGTTTTGTAGATCGAGATGGAAAACAAGGATCAGTACCAACAATCCCCGGAACCAAAATATGAGTGCCTTCTATTTGGTAAGCCTCGTTTTTTGTACAAGTTTTGATTGGGTTTAGTTAATGGTAGAAATGCCGAATTAACAACTAGTGGTTTTGATTTCCAGATCTGGATGACACCCTCTATCCCCTGAGTTCCGGCATTTCAGTACAAATCACTAAGAATATTCAAGGTGATGCATATTTTATGGTTTTGTTCTCTTAAGCTTGTATGTGATGTGTTCATAGTTGGAATAAACGCTCTTTGAATTTTCATTGTAGAATATATGCGTCATAAGCTTGGCATGGAGGAAAGTACAGTTCCTGAATTGTGTCTTTCGTTATACAAGGATTATGGGACGACAATGGCTGGTCTTAAGGTATAGTGATTATGGTCCCCTTTTAACCTCTCTGTAGTGTTTCCATGTATAGAACAAGCTACAATTAATGATTCGTCTTGTTTCCAGGCTCAAGGCTATAACTTTGAGTATGATGACTTCCACAGGTACCAAATTCTTTACCAGTTACCCTTAATTAGTTTCCCCATTGTTTGATGCATTCGCTAATCTCAGTTTGTCACAATAATCAACTTGCAGTTTTGTTCATGGGAGGTTGCCCTACAATTTGCTCAAGCCTGACCATGTTCTGAGGGGTCTTTTACTTAGTCTGCCTGTTCGGAAAGTAGTAAGTTCCTGTTTCATCATTATTTTCCGGAGTTTTTGTTTTAAATTCTTCTTCTCATGATATCATGGTTTTTGTGCATAGATCTTTACAAATTCGGATAAGAATCATACCATTACGGTTCTCAAAAGGCTTGGAATAGAGGACTGTTTCGAGTCAATTATATGCTTTGAGACTCTGAATCCCACCAACAGTGCTGATGGTTCTGCTGACGCAGAAGAAACTGACTTTGTGCAACAACCAAATACCGATGCTGTAACTCCAAGGAGCCCAGTTATCTGCAAACCATTTGAAAATGCCTATGTAGAAGCTTTTAAGATAGCAAACATTAACCCTCAAAGAACGGTGAGATCTTATACTTACATTATGTATATAGACTTGCCTAAACTTTTTGTGAGCAAGGTCATTATTCAATAAACTATTGTTCCTTATCACCTGATTTTTGGATCAGTTCGAACTGTTTGCCACTTAAGTTGGTTTCTCACTCCCCAATTGATTTTGTGTTTACATTTTCTTTCTCCAGTTATTCTTTGATGATAGCATTCGTAATTTGGAAACTGCAAAACAAGTGGGTCTGCAAACAGTATGGGTAAGTAGTTCAATCGAGATTATGCATTCTGAAATTGGATGTTGTTCTATGACTATATAGTCCTAACTAGTCTATCCATGAATTGTGCTGTAGGTTGGCACCTCTCACCGAACCAAAGATGTGGATCATGCACTGGAGAGCATCCACAATATGAGGGAGGCATTGCCAGAACTCTGGGCTGAGCAGTCTGAGAATGTTATATATTCAAGAGAGGTTGCAATTGAGACACCAGTAGAAGCTTAAATGCGCCTACTTGTTAGTCATCTGAAAGAATCATCTCCTTACGTAGGAACGAACTAGCGTGTAATAGATGTTAATGATTTAATGTACTCTGTTATCAGTACCGTGTCGTCTTTTGCTTTGAAATTGTAGAATTGTAATTCTGTAAACATGAGGTTAAGCTCAGACTACTTGGCCACTGATTGTTTAATCATGCTGGAATAACTTGATGTCTATCGTAATAAAACTGTTTAATTGTTTCTCTCAAAAACAAAAACAAAAACTGTATACTTGTTCACATTATAGATTACTCTTGTGGGTCTAGAAATGTTTTTACAGAGCTGTTTGCTCAATAAAATTTGCTTCATACTGCTGTTTTGTTTTTACTTTTTACAGTCAATTTGTTGTATGAAAGTAGCGGCAAGCATTTGCAATTACTATTTGAGCATCTAATCTCAGCATCTCTTCTCATCAAAAGCCGTTCGAATTTTCCCTCCTTTCTGACCTCCTTGCACAGTAAAAGCACGAGATGCAACCAAAACATGTGAGAATATAGGTGTAATTTCAAATAATAACCATGAAGCATAATGTTGCTGTGGATGATTCCAGAAGATGAATTTAACTTGATTCATAAGTTATGAACAAGTTCTACTTAATTTTAGGATGGATATCTACATAATGTCAAAAGGAGATGAGCAGGAATATTCTGCGTTTCATCCTTCCACTGCCCAATACGCGACCCTTTCGTGTCTTGAAAAAGAATAGATGGAAGAAATGCCTTCACGCACGCCGCTTTTTTCTCTATCTTTCGGAATGAAGGCCAATGCTTAACCTCATCCTTTTAGAGAATACTTCTTCCCTGTGAATGCTTGGAACTTTGTCTCTTTTTCCTCCTGTGCCTTCTCAGATGTCTCTTGTTTCTTTGGTGCTTTCTCAGATGTCTCTTGTTTCTTAGGCACCACCTGCGAACAAGTACAAAAACAAAGAAAAGCATCAAATCAATCATCAATGTGTACAGACAAGTATTGGTTGTTTATTGAGAAAAAGGAAATAGCTACATACTTTTGGGGCTTCTTTAGTGGGCTGGTTGGAATTTGAACCAAACACAAGCTTTCCAGAACGTTGGCGTGAAGCAGAAGTTGATGGCTTGGTATCCTTGGTTCCATTTTCACTCTCAAGTTGGTGCGGCTTAATTACGGGTGCAACTGATTCTGTCGAAGGCTTTCCGTCCAATCGCCTTGCTGAACCTGTAAATGGATTGAACCTTGCAACCTTTTGAACTTGATCTTCTTCAGCTGAAAAACATACATTAAAGGGAGGAAAAAAAGAGAACAGGTGCGTCATTTGTTGTAAATGAAGTCTCTCCTCTTATAAGCAAAGGAAATAAAGGTCATCATTGCCTATAAACTTATAACCATCTGTAACAGAACAGGATAATACCTTCTTGTGGTCTCTTCTTTGCCAAAGTAGATGATGCTGGTTTTTCAGGTTCCACATAATCAAGAGGAGGGGCAAAATCAACCTCACAGTCTGTCTCAATGATACTGACTGCAGATGAGGGTTTTGCTTCAACTATGTTAATGTAATACTTCTTATTGTTATAAGGAACCATGATAGTGTCACCAGTGGTCAAACAAGAGTAGCTCCTCAATGTAGTCTCCAAACTACAAAATGAACAAAAAATTATGAATAGTTCTACTCCAGTCTCCAATCAAAATGAAGTCATCAAAGAGATTAACTAACATGGCTTTGGGGTTTGAAATATCAAGGAAGTCCTTGGTGTGAGGCTGCAACTTCACATAGGTTCCCTTTACAAGGCTTTTGTTCTTCACTTGAACGATGTCCCCCTCTTGTAGGAGCATGTTTTCCATCATCTATGAGTGAATAAAAGAACAGAAAAGAGTTAGAAAGCGCCGTCATGTGTACAATGCTGTCATATCCATATGCAAAAATGCATACCCAGTATGGTATATAGATGAGGCCCTCATCAGCAACAAATTCCAAGACCCCACAATGAGTAACTCGTCCAGCACTACTATTGTTAAGTTCAAATAACATAGGGTAGTCAACTTGCATAGATGCTGGGTGGAGAAGAAAATTTCATGTTTACATCAACACAAATATGTACATAGAATGAAATTCATTTTGCAAAGAACGAGAGTCAAGTGAGAGAGCTATCAATTTACCAAGTCGATCGAGAGCTGAGGGAGGCATTATAACTGGAAGGAAAAAGAAACCAAATAAGTAATTAGAGAAGTATTGGATACTATCATGCCGTCTGAAAAAAAATAAAATAATATATATATATATATATATATATATATATATATATATGCATATAACAACACTCTTTGAAATTTGATTGTCAAAAAGAACTAGCCGAGCAGATAACATACTTTTATCACCCTTTTCCAGATGTTGCTGCAAGATCAAGATTAAGATAAATCAATTTGAGTATTCATTATACAAAATAAAATAAATTCTGTTACAGAACACAATGGCAAGCTTTTAACTAGGTGACATTGTGTTCAGAACTTAATTAGCAACATTATTTTGAGTGTTATAAACAATGGAAACCTTGTCGATGAACGAGACAGGGTAGCAACGATAACTCTGCTCAAATCCTGAACTGCGAGGGTATTCATGAGCCTGCAAGAATGAAAATGGTCAGACCAGTGAATACAAGCAACAATTGGCAATTGACTCAGTTAAATAGCAAACTAAGCTCATCGCAGATGATGAAGTTATGACTCCTTCTAGCTACTCAATCATACAAACATGTATCGAAAACTAAATCCTCCCTATTATGCTCTAATCAATGCTAACATCAAAAGAATTAGAAAAAAAAAAACTGCAACCAATGTAGTCCTCAATTATCTTCTGAATCATGATTCAAGACCACAAAACAAACTACACAAAGGATTAGAAGAATGGATCATGGAACATACCATATTCACAGAAAGCTTAGAATGCCCAAAAGATCACTGATCACTGATTGTCAATCTGTAAAAACAAAACAAAAAAGCCTGATCAGTATTCAGAACCCAAACTTCAAACAATACCCATCAACCATCTTAAAGAAACAAACAAACCCAGAGTTGAAAAAGGAACAAAAATAGAAGGAACCCACTATCTGAGTATGAGTCTACGACCAAAAAAAGAGCATTGAGAATCGAAAACCCAGAAGAAAACGAATACAAAGTGAGGAGTTTGTGTGATGGTGTTAATCTAACAAGTAGAGAATTTGATCGAGGAGTTTAGGACCTTTGTAATGATTGAGTAGTTCTGGGTCTCTTCTTGCTGCGCTAGCTGGGTTTTGAGCTTTTATAAGTTTCCCAATCGTTTTGAAGGTGTTGGAGCTTTTCTTGCATAGGAGCTTTTATATATACATAATTGGGCTGAGCTGAGCTGGGCTTGGCCTGGTTGTGATTATTGAATAATTCACGAATCTATCCAATTTTATTAATCTTAGAAAACAAAAATATCCCAGATACCGTATCCTCAGGCTTTTTAGACTTAGGATTGAATCTCGACGCATGTGAAATGCTTCAACAGTCCAACTATGCATTACATCATAGTTGAGGATTATCTGGCTACTTTGACAGTTTTGTGAGTCAAACTTAGGTTGAGGGGTTCCTTATTTGATGCTAAACTACTAGGTCACTTGTAATGGCCAATTGCGGAGGTTGGTGGATGACAGAATGACCTTTGTTCGTTGTTTTTAATTTTGA
>NC_020493.1:18880153-18907136 GCF_000184155.1 Fragaria vesca subsp. vesca | reverse complement strand
CCAGATGAATGTCATATACCACCGCTTCTACTCTTACAATCTCAACTTTTAATTATACATGATACGATTACAAACCAAAATTAATTCTATCGATCATTTTTTTCTTTGTTAACAAACTAAAAAAATAAGTGATAAATGCTTACAATTAATAAATTTTTAGGCAAAAACTTCTTATGAGTCTAAGGGAATACAAATTCATACTCAAATAAATAATTATTAGTATATAAGTATATTGTTCACTCTCAAAATTAAGTTTATTATTTATAAATATGTTATCTTCATATATAAAATTATATTTTATAGCGGGCCGGGCCGTGGGCCTCATATTATCGTGCTTGGGTCTGGCCGGGCCGGGCCTATAACGGGCTCGGGATGGGCTGGGCCCATGGGCTCATTATTCTAAGCCCAGCCCAACCCATTAAAATAACGGGTTTGGGCCGTGTCGGGCCGTTAACGGGCTTGGACCGTGCCGGGCTGCTTTTAAACGTGCCGTGCTCATGCCGTGCCCGTGCTTAACAGCCCGTTTGCCACCTCTAGGATGCCAATACTTTTCTTCTAAAAAAAAACAGAGAGGATGTCAATTCTTTTCTTGGGCCAATACATAGCCCATCAACTAATGAGGGACAAATTTGTCTTTCTACCAGGCTAATTATCATCCGCGTCCTCAAATCAAAACCCTTGTTTTCTTTGTTTCTGTTTGTCTTGCTACCAAGCCTGGGAGTCTTGGTTTCACGGCGACCCAGAGCCGCCGGAGACAAGTGTTGAGCTTTAAAGTCGCCACCTTTAGTATTCGATTGGGTTTCTGAGGAAAAATCCAGAAGCTACAATGGCGAAGCGGGAGCTTTCCAGCACTTTGAAGAACTTAAAGGTACCAAAATCAAACAACAAAAGCTCCTTTCTTTTATGTTGTGATTTGTTTTGAATCGATGCCCAGTTTTAGTTTTTCTATTTGAAATTTGATTTGGGTCTTGCTTGAATTCGTCTGGGTGTGTCTTGAATTTCTGATGCACACCATTGAACTTGTATGTTTTTTTTTGTTACATAGTTTATGCAAAGGGCAACTCAGAGAGAGGAGAAGGTGAAGAAAGAAGAAGAAGTAGTAGTCAAATCTGATAGTGGTTTTGGCTCTGCTGCTACCCAACTAAGAAAGTGGTAATTTTTCTTTCTGTTTTGTTTCTTAAAGTAACTTATTTGAGCTGTTTTTATCACTCTTTAGTTCACTGTGAATTATTAGTTCATTATAGTAATTTTTCCACCTCCATATTTGCATGTTCAGCAATACCATAAATTTCGATTTTTCAGTACTTGCTTCTTTCTTTTTGCTGGAGGTATTCAAGGTGTAGTGCCGGAAAGTTTGAAGTTGGAGGTGATGTAGTATTGGCTGATAGTGATCAGTTATATCGTAGGAGAATTAGTATGCAGACCCTAGCTATAAGTGGTGTGGGGAAGGGCAATTCTATTTTAATTTGCTTTCTTATGGTTAAATTTTATGTGAAGCTGTTAGTTATGCTGTTACAACTTACGAAGGCATTGACGACTCAAAGTAGATGTCTTAATAATTATGATAACTCCTTACATTGAACCCAAAGATGATTCAGAAACTCTAAGACCATACACCTTGAATATAAAAGACAACGGGCCAAATTTAGACAGAACGGGCTAAATCTGGAGTTGCTAGTGCGAAACTCTTGTTTATATTTCTCTAGGATACTACCTGTTATAGGTACTCATTAGTTAATCTTTTGTTGTAATTTTTCCTGGATTCATGTGATCGGTCGCGTTGCTGCATGCAGTGTGGTCGTAATGGAAGGTGACCCCAATCCGGGAGCAATTAAAGGGCGAATGTCATTTAAGGGTTTTAATCCATTAATTGATGTAAGTGGAAGCTTCATAGGTCCAAATATTTACATCCCTGTTAATCTCTTGGTGCTTCTTACTTGGCTTTCTTTTTTACTTAACACAAAAGTGTTCTCATGTTAGAAACTGAATAACCCTGGTGAGCCAGCAGCCTCTGCATCTTCTTCTGGCATCCAAAGTGAAAGAGTGTCAAATAGGTTCGTGATTCGAAATTCTAGTCTACCTTACATTTTCGGTTTTTAGGAGACCCATGTCTCTATATGTGAGATTTTTTTGGTCCATTGGGTTAAGGAAACCTGAGTGGCAAATTTGTTCCAAACATTGGCTTCTGCATTCCTACCGTCTTCCTTTTATTTGCATTTTCACAGAGAAAATGGGTCCTCTATGGATGAAGCAGAGTGCTCAAATATTGACAACTCAAACTGTGAGCCTAATGGAGACCATAAAAGAAAACAGTCCGAAGTAGTGTCTGAAACACAGTATCCGAATAAATCGCCCAAAAATGATCAAGGTCAGTCATCACCAAATAGAAGTAAAGGCTCTTTCAAGAAACCAAAGGGTGGAAAGCTGGACTACAACATTCTTAGGCCGACAAAGAGTCAAACCAAAAGAGGTAGACCATAACTAGGTGATTGCACTTAGACTTCTTTAAATTGCTTTTAGATTTTGTCATTTGTATTGGTAATCTTGTTGTCAAATTACGAAAGCTCAGTATCAGAATACATTCGACTTTGGTAACTTATGGAGCTGAATTAGTGGCCGGGTCAGAGTTTTTAACAAGGTGAAAGTTCAAGCTCTGAGCAGAATTTGAATTTATTTCTCTTGAACTTCCTTATGCTTGTTTATTTATTTTTAACTGGAATATAGGTTTCCAGCTGTGATAGTAATTCATGCTGTGGAATATTTTTTCTTCATAAATTTACAAAGTTGCTGGAGTTTGGGTACCATTATATTTCCAGCTACTGATGCAATACTAATTCAGATGTGGGAAGGATATATGTTTATTTGTCACTGATGCATGTCTTAATTTGTTTCCGTAGTTACTCTTTAGTGCTCAAGGAAAATTCCATTTGTTTGTCTGCATAACCATCTAACTATAGATTGTACATTTGGTGTTTATTCTGGACTTATGACTTATGAGTTCAAACCTGCCAACTTCCAGTTCTTTATCAAGTAAAAGGGCACAAACTAAATACTTTGCAATGTGGTATATGACCTATATTTGACATGAAGTTCCAAGTTATTAATTTAGCTTGATAGGTCCTTTGTGCTTTAGTCCTATGAACCCATCTTTGATGATTTTAGCGGTTTGGATTTCTCCTAAGGTATAATACTTTTCATATCACTGATGAAAACGGTAGTACCTTTGATGTTTTATGAGGCATAATGTGAGCTATGATCTGGTTAGTGCATCATGTGTAATGTTGCAGCTGAGAGTTCTAACCATGTACTTTTTCATCGATGCAACCCTCCAAGGTTATCTGTATAACCGTATAGGTTATTCTGGGATGTTGCATTGGTTTGTGCATCATGCATGTATCGTATTCTTGCATTTGTGCAATTGTCTATCTTCTGTTGATTTTCTGTTCTTGGTGGACATAAGCAAGATTAAGGTGAATCACCCTAATGTGTTCTCAGTAAATGCTATATATGTTACGATTGGGTGGAAGCAACCTGACAAAATGCAAAATACGAAAGCTTCCAGTAGTACTGGGGCTCACGTGACAGTATGTTAGCTAGGCAGGAAACCACTGAAGTATTCATGAGGTGAGTTTAGCATTTGGGATATTACAGATCAGATGGATGACAATCATGACATCTTTAACATCTGTTATCTAGGTTATGGCTTTATGGATCGTGATTTGTGAGTTGTAGCATGGAGTATGTTCTTTAATTGTGTACTTGAGGGAGAAGGTGACTTACTGGATTTGAAGTGAGTGTTGCATATCGATTGCTTTGTTCTAATTTGAGCAATTCAATGTCTCTTAATTAGGATATCTGAATCATTTGAAGGACTCCTTGTATAGGTAACACAGCCTTGAAATCATAAAAATTATCCCCAAAACATGTCCTAAGAACGGCTAGAAGGAATATTCTTAGTAGTGTTGGTTGTTGAATTACCTAAGGAGTGATTCTAATGTCTGACAAACTAGTAGTTCAGTTGTCTGAAACCGATAATGGCATGGACAATTATTAGTAACAGAACATGAATTGAATCAGTTGATGAACTCGAACAATATAGTTGGATAGCAACAATTGGAAATCCTTGTTAGACTAGGAGCAGTGCCTTCTGAACCTATGAAGCAAGTTTCCAGCATGAAAAAGCATGGAGTATTCGGCCTTTCCATCCCTGCACGATCCACTTGCCATCTTCCTCGACAATAAAGTCCTCATGGTATTCTAACTTGACCATATTCTTAACTTCCGTGAGGATCTCCTGGTTCGATGGTAACTGCTTGAACCCAGCTCTGGTGTTTCTAATCTGCCACTGCTTGTATGTTTCAGGCCTTTCAAGCCTCCTGGAACCCTCACATGCTATCACATTGATAATATCTCTTGTTCGTAGAGCAGCCTCTGTTGATCTTCTCTGGGCAAAGTCTCGTCAAAGATATCAAACATGGAAGAGAAATGGTAGAGTGCTTCCTGGAACCGTATGGTGAAGAAGGGTGTATTATAGTTAACCATTAACCAGTCCATGTATATAAACATGTGGGTTGATTCTCCTGATCAGCTTCAAGACTTTATCCCTTGGACTATTCATCTCTGTTTCTTCAGGTAAGTTCCTTAACCTGCACAAGCAGTTCACTACTGTCAACTCATCTCTGTCAAGTTTGATGTCTTGATGTCGAATTGTTTCCCAATCCTGCGCTATGAAGTTGTACTCAAATGGGACGTTGAATCTCTTGCAGTATTTCGCTAGGCGGTGCCCAGTTTCTTCAAGACTCTCTGAAGGTCGAAATCCTGATTGGGGAAATTCAATACCAGTAATGCGAAGCATCGGAGGTCCTGAGGGTCTTTCTGCAAGACTTTGGATGAGGCCAGGCCATTGGTAGCCATAAAGAATTCCAAAATCAATTATATGAAGCCTGGTTGCTTTCTCTGCTAGATTGAAGATAGTTTTGTTAGTATAGATGTTTGACATCAACTTGAAGGGGCATGCTTTGATATATGTCTGGTAAGCTTTTAAGACAACAGCAGCTGACATCTTATCAAGGCAAAGAGGATTGAACGAAGGAACCGCAGCTGCCAAACGTTCTTCAAGGCCGTTGGCTAAGTAATAAGCTACTCTTTGGTTTCCATCACCGTAGGGAGATGAGTGCTGCCTTATCTGTTTGAGTAGTTCATTGGCAGTCCTTCTGTCATAGCTTGCAACAGACTTTGCACATTGAGTTAGCAGTGACTGAAAATCCACTACCTCTCTGTTGTCATCCTTTTTCTTCCTAACTGTTCTTTTGCCATTGGATCCTCCCTTTCCCCCTTTAAGCTGAAGAGAAGAACATGATTCAGAGTTTGGGTTTTGATAATGAAAGAGCAGTACCTTATCCAACATATCTGGTGGTTCATATCCATCAGCGTACACTGCCGACTGCTTATTGATCCTCCCTTCTTCTAGATAACGCCATTCTCCCAGCTGTGACGATCTTTTTTGCTCCTTGATCCTTTTGTTGAGTCATTATGATCTTTTTGAAAGGAAATCCAACCTGAGCCATCATCCCAGCTCCTAGCAGCACTGGAGCTATTACTGCTGTGGTTAATGAAATCATAAGAGTTTTCAGCACTTGGCTCAATAGAAGAAGCAAGAAGGGGATTCGTCGGAGGAGAATACTGCTGAATTAGGACATCTTCCAAGGATTTCTCAGCAGCTTGGAGGGCCAAAAAGTCCTGAAGCATGCAGGGTCTGTTCTCCAGCTCTTCCTCCATAAGCATCTCTCTTATATGTTGGAGAGTAGCTCTGGAGGCCTCTGAGGTCACACTGACACCGAAAGACCGGCATGAATAATCATCACAAGGAGGAGGGTTTGGATTGGACAGAAAGGAAGTGGGATCAGTGAATTCATGATTCTGTTGATCAAACTCAGTAAAAATGTCATTCTGATCTGTAGATGTTGGCATTGTGTTTCTGCCAAATACAAAGTTCTTCTTGGCACTTGGAAACTTCCAAGACTCAGATCAGAAATGAAGAACTTGCAGGGTTTCAATTCAGTAGGGAAATGTGAATGGTTTTAAGTTAGAAATGAAAGACTTGCAGCCTTGCAGGGCTTAAAGTCTCAGCGAGTCAATTCAGTAGGGAAATGTGAATGCTCCTTCAAGAATGAAGATAGCAACGTGATGGTTTTAAGAATAGCCACCACCTTATAATATTGTGGAATGAACAATGTATATGACATCAAATTTGAATACAGTGAATCATGTTCTTTTATCAGTAAACAATGCTATTAGCTTGATAATTTCTTTTTCTAATACTTGCATCTTGGCAACTTGGCATTACTCATTAGGTCTGCTTGTTCGAATCTTCTAATTTCTGTTTTTTTCTTTTTATAGGATTCCAAGTAAATTCCATTTTATCTTCATACCACCTATCTCCTAAGATTTGAAGTCCGAAATCTACGATAAAAGTTTATTGAGGTAACCAACAAGTCACAGATCACTAAAATCTACGTCCAAGTTAATTTGCTACATATTATCACTGTGTGACAGATACAATTTTCAACAAAATCAACACAAATTTTGTGTAAATGATAAAGTTTCCCATAGCAGGTATGATCATGAAGCTACCTCATAACCCACTTGGTGCTCATTCTAGTATTTCCTACCCAAAAGTGCCTGAGCAACATGAAATATACAAAAATTTGGATTGTTTTATTTTGGTCGGTATAACTATAAAGAATTGGTTCTATTGTGTAGTGTTATTCCAGCTCCTATTGCTTCAGCTTCACTCATCACTCGTCACTGAAGGAAATTAAACATTCAATCTGATTGGAGAAAATCCGTTGCCTACATTGTTTAATTACTAGAACGAATCGATAATGCAGTGCTTGCCTTCTTAAACAATAAGGAACAATTGGCTTGGTATTTTCTTCTCTTTGGAAGCCACATTCAGTATCTGGGAGCCTGAGCTTGTTCATCTCAGCAGAACGATGTCTGTGTTGTGAGTTCGTGACATTTCCATGTTGGGTTTAACAGTCAACTGAAATGCTGCAACCGGCTACAAATTGTTAAATCTTTTGAAAAACGAAAGCTTGACCAAGTTAATTCGTCACAAAATCAACTTACTCAACTCAGCCATTGTAGGTGACAAATCGTAGCGTGTTCAAAGAATTTTAGGACATCAATATCAAGAAATAGATGTAGATTCTTGAAGCTTTTGGAAACTCGAAACCTCCAATGGACATGTCTTATTGGCACACCGGTGGACTTAATTTAACGGTTCATAAGTGATAAGTATTGATGCTTTAAAGCATTGTAGAAGCGTCGTGAATACTAGATGACTCTGATTACTAAGGTAAAGTTTTGCAACTTCGTAATTTACCGAATAACTATAATGCTCATGAAGTCATGAAATATAAAGTTTGGCGAGTAGTGTTGAAAAGTTGAAGAATGGCCGAGTTGTTGGTCATTATGAACTAGATTCATCCCATTATTTGACTAGCTAATTATTAGAAAGATGCCCGCGCGTTGCAGCGGGACTTTGGCATATTTCTTCTTGTGATAGCTCCAATTCAAGGAACTAAAAATATACTTGAGCTTGTTAATCATTTAGTACGTGCCAAGGCTACTGTTAAAGAAGCATTCAACAATATCTGGTGTTGATATCTGCAAATTAAGAAAGTAACTATGAGATGTTTGTTTCAATAAAAAACAACAGACATAAAGAACATGATCAAAACATGGAGGGTAGTGGACATGTCAACTTCAGATAGAAAGTAATCTCATACGATATGAAAACAGGAGCAAGACATTAGGTCTGATTATGATCATATGAATAGAAGCTGCAAAAGAGGAAACTGACCAGAAAAATTTACTAAAAAGAACAAAGACTACATATCAAAATCTATTAGCAACAGACTACACAATTTTCATTAAACTACTTGTGTCCTTACTTACATAATGTAAATGGTAAAGAAGTAGAGTCGAAATGTTAATGGTTGAAGGTGATTAAAATTTTATTAAGATTATACCCTTTAAAATTCAATAAAAAGCTAAATGCTGGGAATTTCTTCTAACATCAATGTTTATGATATATATTGTCTAGTGCAAACACAAAGCAAGTAAAATCTTTACATAAAAAGCTGTGCACTTAGTTGATGAACACAATTGAGCGCAGGTAATTATAAGCATCTATGCATATGCAATGAAGCAAGATTGTAATAGAATAGAATGTTTCAATTACCTGTATATTAACAGCTTTGTATTTCCAACACTCTTTTAGTGAACCAACTGAATAGAAGCTGCAAAAGAGGGAAACTGATCAGAAAAATTTACTGAAAAGAACAAACAGATACAACAACATCAAAGTCTATTAGAACAAACAGTTCTAAAACTTCTGACATTGAGTATTGATGATGCTAAACCATACACATAAGTAAATCAAACAGTAGGTGGCTGGTTGAAAATGCTAGTTTAGGTCTATAAAAAGCCAAAAACTTCACCATATTTTATTGCATAAAAAGAAAACGACATGTGAGTGAAGTTATGAATGATGATCTCTTTTCGAAAAGACATGCGTTTAGTTTATGGAGAGCAAGAACTATATGTAATACATATACACATATACAGTATATATAGAGCGAGAGAGAGACTTACATTAACTTCAGTATGGTGATCTCGTTTCTCTGAAGTATCCTTCACTAATTGGCCAATATGTAGTCTCGTCTTGTGCCTGAAAATTAGTAAAAGTCATAAACATAAGTACTAGATGATAGAACTTATCATGCAAGTAAACATTTCAAACTGGCACCAGACACTATTACTCATCACACAATTGCATATCAGGGTAGCATAGCTCTATTCTCTATCGTACAAAGATACCTGACTAACCACAACACTGTTAGCAAAATGCAAAAACTAATTGGCCTTTGATATCCTTGAACGAAGCCTCTTTTCGGAACAATTAAGGTCTATTTCCCTCACAGTTGCTTCAATTTCAAAATTACAATGACGATCCTAAATTACACACAAATAGATACAACAACATCAAAGTCTATTTGCAACAGACTACACAATTTTCATTAAACTACTTGTGTCCTTACTGGTTCCCTTATTTTCAATTTGCTTTCAGAGAACAATGCACAAATCATTTGTTTTCATATAACTCAGGGCAAGAAGAAGCAGTACCTTTCTTGGCCTTGATAGAACTCTCCTTACTACGAAAAGCAATCAATCACAGAACCTGAAGGCATCAAAAGAAATCGATCAAAAAAAGAAAAGAACAAAACATAGAAGAACAATCAAAGTCAGGAATCCACGAAAATATGTAAACTAATTGCCTGTATCTATAAATACAATCATCCAATTCAAAAAATAAAAAATAAAAAAAATAAAGAAGGAGGAATTTGGTGTTCTGGAGAGAACAAACTAAAAAGGGCAAGCACATGAAGAAAGATTGACGATACATACAGATCTATAAAAATTGGGACCAAATCTGCTAGTTTCTAACCTGAAATTCTTGGAGACCAAATCTGGAAAGAATTTGGATTTGGTTACTGACTGCACAACTCCGATTTATGAAGCGAGAGACAGAGAGAGATCTTGACAGTGGACTGAGTGTTCGGAGAGAGACGCGGCCAGAGATAGGTGTCGTCGCGGGTTTGAGTGAGAGCGAGTCAGGATCGGTCTGCTTGTAGAGGTTGAAGAGGAGCTCGGCCTGGGATCGCTGCTCGTTGGCGGAGGCCATTAGGTGGGAGATTAGGGCTCTACCGACAAAAAACAAATAGGCCCAACATAGAGGCCCAAAGCTGTTAGAAGTGAGGCTGGCAAAACAGTTTTTTACTGTAGATAAACAGTTTTTTACTGTAGATAAACAGTGATAACAAATAGATATATGGTAAATAAATGGTTCCACACTTCCTCTTGTCTTCTCTTCTTATTTGCTCAGGTAGGAGAGGTGGCCAATTTGCAGACTCCAATCTCTTGCTCTATAGTCTAGACACATCTTCATCAGACAATTCTGCCTCAATCTATAGGAATATGGTTCTTGTTTACTCAACTTTACAATATATATTTCTTTGAGATGTAATCCTTTGAATTCCCAATAACAAGATCTTGAATGTTTGCCAGTCTGCCTTGACTTGTCTTCCAGTTTCTTGTGGCACACAAAGCATTTGCATCAATAAATACGTAGCTCAATTTCAAATCTCAATTTTTCTAACCCCTTGGACCCTATGCATCCTACAACACCTGGAGAAGTGGCAAATGACTATGGATGGGAAAGTCGATTGTTATTAGTAATCCAGTATTAGTTATTCTAGAGAGAATGGACTTGTAAAATATTTGATTAGATTAAATTTATTGTACTATCTTGAATTTTAGGTCACTTATCAGTTGTGTCATTTAATTTTTTTTTTAATCATGTGTACTCTTCAACTTTGAAAATTCATCACAACAAAGTATATTTTCAAATTTTGCTCCAGTAATAACGTCATTTCTAATTTTTAATTATTAGTTTAACAAAAGATCCAAATTACGTGTTATCACAATATTTTTTTTCTTTTTCTTCTACACTGTCTCACCCTATTTCCCCAATACATGTCGTCCATCTCTTCCTCTCATCCTCCGCCCATGCCCACCCCTTCAAGCCTCCAAGCTCTACTTCAAGTCCCGCCATGTTCGCCAATCTCGATCACACCCACTCTCTCACACATTACAACCACCACCGCCACCCTCAAACTCAAAATCCCCAATCACCCATTCCATAGCCAACCTAGTGTACGCCGCCAATCATGATTTGAGTGTGGCGATGTCTCCTTATTGCCGTCGCAAAGGAGGTGCTTGAGTACTCACAAAATTGGGGTCGCAGGGTTTGGGATCACAAAAAGTTGGGGTTTGTGAAGAGGAATTTAGAGAGGAGAGAGGTTGAGTGATGGAGAGATTAGGATCGCCAAAGGCGAAGGCGGAGAGGGAGAGTTGGGGGAGGGAGAGACTTGTGTTGAGAGAGAGAAAGAGAGAGATGGACGTGAAAATGGGTTGCCAGAGAAGGGGGAAGAAAAAGAAAAAAGAAAGTTAGTAAAGAAAAAAATGAAAAATGGGTACAACTTATGTCCTTAGAAGCTGAAAAGTGGGTTATTCACTGACGTCATGTTTAGAGGAAATTTGAATTTTTATCCCAGCTTGATGGATTTTGAGAGTTCAAGGGTACACGTGATTAAAAAAAAAGTTGAGAGACACAACTGATGAGTGACCCATAGTTCAGAGTAACACATTAAATTTAATCCTATTTGATTCGACCAATTTTGAGATTTGAGAGTCGTCTAGAGTAAACAAAATCGTTGATTTTGAGCCATACTCTAGTGAAAAAGAAAAATGAAAAAAGAAAACGAAATGGAAAGATCTATGTTTTACAAGTGACAAGTCATCATTGTTGATCGAGTTGGTAAGAGTCTAGATGCAACATATAGTCCTATAGCCAAGTTCGAATTCCGACATTGAATCTCGATCAATACATTATGGTTAGACGGATGAAACCTTTTAACATGATCTCCTGTTACGGAGCACTAAGGCCTCGTTTGGTTGATGGAAAGGAAATTAGTTCCTTCGTCTTTCCTATATACATGGGAAAGTAAATTTCCCACTAGTTTCCCAACGAGGTGTTTAGGAACGTCGGGAAACTAATTAGGAAATGTTTAATCTCAATCGATATAACGACTCAATGCTACAATCTATCTATCGTGAGTCAAACTCATAATCTCTCTCACTCACAGTTAAGAAACTATATCATTAGACCAAATGACACCGGCCGTTTCTTCTTTTCCGATTGTTTAACGAGTTCTACTTTTACCAATTCAAGAAAAATAGAGGGCAAAAACAATTAAACCCAAGTAGCAGCTCCCGCCACTGGGCTTCGCAGCCAAAATAAAGTAAATCCAGGGGCCAGGGCTTCGATGAAACCACAAAACTAATGAAAGCGAGTGCTTGGATTCTGGGAATTTAGTATCATCCGATTTGATGAGGTAGACTGGTGGAGCAGCTCAAAATGAAAACTTGGAGGATACCCAAAATCCCAGGTAACCTAATTTTGATCACTCTTGTAGAAGTTTGAATCTTTACTGCCATTTGCTTTTGCTTTCTGTAATCATAGCGCGTTTGCTTGCATTTTGATTGATGTGCTTCAGGACCTTATAGGGTCTTCAAGAAATACTAAAGTATTTAAGGGGATGGTTTAATCTAGATTTGATTGATGTGTTCCAGATTCAATTTGAATAAAGATGAACAATCAACTTAGTCAGAACAAACAAATTTTAACAACCAACATGTTACTTGTGTTGGCAAAGAAGCTTGACATGCTCTTGAAAGGGGATGCAGTAACAAACACTTTGTAACTCTTACAGTATTTTCAGCTGATGTCTGCATAAGACTCAGAAAAACAATAAGCTAACATCTGGGTTGTATCAACATGGGGGGAAGGGCTAATTTGGTTTAAATAGTTAACTAACAGATCGGTGGTTATAGGTTGTACAAATTGATTGTACAAATGTACTATTTTCCTCATGATTTTGTTCTTGTGAACCTCTCTGTTTTAGACTCTTTCGATTTCCTATTAAAGCACATTTGTTTCCTTTTGGACTCTCCTAGGTGAGCTTATCTTTTAATATAGTCCTAGAAAATCTAGGAATGATATATCTATTCAAGACTAAAGGCTTATGATTCTCACTTAGGTAGTTAAGAAATTGAAACAAATCACATCAACTTATAATCTAAGCTATGGACACTGACCACATCAACAAATATACCAGCCAGTGCATTGATGGTTATTGTTAAAAACATAATACTAAAAATCAAGCAGATTTCCAGCAAGAAATAGCATGTAATATTCGGCCTTTCCATCCCTGCAAGAGCCACCTCCCATCTTCGTTCGCAACAAAGTCCTCATGGTAACCTAACCTTACAATATTCTTAACTTTCATCAGCATTTCCTGGTTTAGTGGTAACTGCTTAAACCCAGCTCTAGTGTTTCTTATCTGCCACTGCTTGTATGTTTCAGGCTTTTCAAGCCTCCTGGAGCCCTCACATGCTATCACATTGATAATATCTCTACCAAATACCTCTTGTTCATAGAGCAGTCTCTGTTGATCTTCTCTGGGCAAAGTCTCCTCAAACATATCAAACAAAGAAGAGAAATGGTAGAGTGTCTCTCGGAACCGTATATCAAAGAAGGGTGCATTGTAGGTTCCATTAACCACTCCATGGATGAACATTTCTGGGTTGATTCTCCTAATAAGCTTCAAAACTGTATCCCTTGGACTGTTGATTTCTGTTTCATCAGGCAAGTTCTTCAACCTGTACAAGCAGTTAACTACAGTCAACTCATCTCTGTCAAGCTTGATATCTTCATATTGAATGGTTTCCCAACTCTGTGCTATGAAATTGTACTTAAATGGGACATTGAATCTCTTGCAGTATTTAGCTAGGCGGTTCCCTGTCTCTTCAAGCCTCCCTGAAGGTTGAAGTCCTGATTGGGGAAATTCAATACCAGTAATGTGAAGCATGGGAGGTCCGGAGGGTTTTCTTGCAAGCAGTTGGATGAGGCAAGGCCATTGGTAGCCATAGAGAATACCAAAATCGATTATGTGTAGCCTCGTTACGTTCTCTGCTAGCTTGAGAATAGTATTGTTAGCATATATATTTGACATCAGCTTGAAAGGGCATGCTTTCATATAAGTCTGGTAAGCTTTTAAGATATCAGCCGCTGACATCTTACAACTGAAAAGGCAATGGGGGTTGTACAAGGGGACCGCTGCATTCAAGCGTTCTTCGAGGCCATTGGCTAAGTAATGAGCTAATCGCTGTGTTCCATCACCATGGGGAGATGAGTGCTGCCTTATCAGCTTCAGTTTTTCATTTGCAGTGCTTATGTCATAGCTTATAACAGCTTTTGCACATTGAGTTAGAAGTATCTGAAAATCCACTACTGCTCTGTTGTCATCCACCATTTTTTTTCCTGTTCTTTTGCCTTTGAATCCTCTATGTCCACTTGCCCTTTTAAGCTGATCAGATTCCTGAAGAGAAGAACATGAGATTGTATATTGACACAGCAGTACCTTATCTAACATCTCTGGTGGCTCAGTCTCAGCTGCGTAAAATGCTGTCTGCTTGTTGCTCCTCCCTTCTTCTTGATAACTGCTATCCTCCCGCTGACGATCTTTCTTGCTCCTTGATCTGTTGGTTGAGTCATTCCCATCCTCAGTCACCTCCCTTGGTTGTTTGAGAAATGATGAGCCCCTTTCAAGATCTAAGATTCCACCCTTTCCATTTGAGGAGAAAGGATTTGGAACCAAAAGGGTATTATTTTCCAAAGGATGGGATTCTAATACATTTTGAAAAGAAATCCAACCTGAACCATCATTCCACTCCCTAGCAGCAGTGGAGCTATTACTGCTGTGGTTGATGAGATCTTCAGATATCTCAGCAGTTTGGTGAATGGAAGAAGCAAGGAGGTTAGTAGTCGAAGAAGGATATTGATGGATTAGGACATCATGCAAGGATTTCTCAGCCGCTTGGAGGGCCAGACAGTCCTGAAGCATGCAGGGTGTGTTCTCCAATTCTTCCTCCATAAGCATCTGACTTATGTATTGGAGAGTAGCACTGGAGGGAGAGTAATACTCCCCCTCAGAGCTCAAATCCAAAGATGAAGATGAGTCATGAGGAGGAGGGTTTGGATTGGATGGAAAGAAACTGGGATCACTGAGTTCATGATTGTGTTGATCAGATTCAGATTCAGTAACAAGGGTATTCTGAACTGAAAATGTTGGTATTGAGTTCTGGTTAGACATGAAATTATTGAAGGAACTTGGAAATTCATCCATAAAGGTGTAAGCGAGTGAAGTGAGTAGGGACTAGGGAAGTGTATATGCTTCTTTTAAATTGAAGAAAGCTAGGAGGTATTCAATGGTGTGGCCGCCAACTTAGAATAGAGTAGAGGATACAAAGCCTAGAAACACCAATAGCATTGGATTTTAGTGATCCAAATCACTAAACTAGTATGTCCCTTTTCTATCCCCTCTTTTTTATAATATGGAATTATTTTATTTTTTCTGTATAGAATTATAATATGGAAGGAATAATGCTTATGACATCACATCTGAATACAGAGGATCATATTCTTTTTCCAAATTGTTGAAAGCTTGCTTGTTTGCTTGTTCGAATCTTTCATCTCCAAATGCTATTTGTTTGATACATATTAGTAACTTACTGTGAAAATATATGTTTTTAAGCACATGTTCTGTCTAACTGAATAATTTCATATCAGGTATAAACATACTATATGAAGCTACCTCATCATAACTCAACTTACTTGGTGCCAATTCTGTCCTTGAGTACTTTTAGCACAATAATTTATTCTGCACTTGGTCACTCTTTTGAATTAATGAACATTAACTCAGATTGTGTCATCTTTTGAGTTGCAGGTGACACATTGCAGATTGTTAAAAGGAGTCCAGGATTAATAACACGATATGGATTCTTGAAGCTTTTAAAACCTCGGAACCCCCAATGCCATCTCCTACTGTCTGATTGTGATTGCAGAGATGTTTTATAGTGGCCTAGAGCACTCATGCTCTCCATTCTTGTTGATAATCTAACAGTTCACTGGTTATACTCTTGTTGACTGAATTTAACGGTTCACAGGTGAGAGCACCAATGATCTGAAACATTATAGAATTTTCCGTGATTGAATGAACAGTAAACACCTTACACCTTGGAGTAGTAATATAAAGTTATGTCATCTTTGTTCTTTATAGGGTTAAACACCCATAATAGGCTATGATTTATTAAAGTGTATTAATTGAATCTGTTCAATTTTAGTGTTGAAAAGTTTAATTAACACGATTTAAATAGTCAGTCATGATAGACCAGATTCATCCCATTTGACATGGATATGGATGGTTCTTTACCTGGACAAAAGAATTATTTGGCTCTCAACTTTTTTGTATGCTTTTCTATGATAAGATAAAGTGAGATTTTTCCACCAAATAGAATCTTTTTGTTTTCCTAGACCAGATCTTGAATTGTTGCCTGTCTGCTTGACTTGTGTTTCCCAGTTTCTTTTGTGGCACATTGATTTCATTTGCATGACTGCCTCTATCCTTAGGCTGCTTAATTTTAAATCTTGATTTTGATCTATTTTTTATTGTGACTTTACCCAACCCAACAATAAAAGGAAACTACAATAAGAACTTTGAAGATGACAGAGGAGGAACTGATGTAGATATTACAAGTTTGCAAGAGCTAGAGAATTTGTTAAAAAGTAAAGGGATGTAAGAGATTCTCTCCAAACAAAAGTGGATCTAAGAAATTGTTTCTAGGTAAGCCATTTTAAAGCATATGCGCATTTCATTATACATCTTTTCCCCTACAAGTTGAATGAAGTAGATTTAATCAGAATCTAAATTAGGATAGATCATCTTTCATAATTTCTTGTCAAAGAATATGTCATCATGAGTTGTAAATGAATATTATCATGGGTCAAAATATAACTGTTTAGCAGGTGAAATTGGAAACTTGGAGCTTGTGTGATTAGTGAAGCAACAAGAATTATTCCAGGTAATCTCGTAGGATTTAGATCGTATTAATTATCATTCCTCTTCAAAAAAGTTTGATTCATTACTGCATTGCTCTGTCCTGTTTAGATTCGAGTTGGTTGCTTGCATTTTGATTGAATTGCTTCAGGTCCTTAAGGCATAGAAAAGTATTTACAAAGTTTATCCCAACTAATAGACGTTATTTTTAGGGATGTAGAAATCTTTAATCTTTCTGTCCTAATCATCAAGGGTGTCATTTGTGATGATGTTCATATCAAGTAGTGGTTTCCGCCAAATACATTACAAATCCATATCCAGCGTCAATGTTAACAATCAACGCAGTAAAGGAATGATTCAAGAACAACCCAAAAACATGTTGTTATAGTTCTGCATGATAAAGTTGTAGCTAGTAACTGGACATTGTGAAACTCCTAATCCTACGAGTAAAGAGAGAGCCATGAGGATTCTTCCTTTTGAATCCCTGCAACATCCACTGCTCATAGTCAGCAAGTCTAAAATCCTTATGTTTACCATCATACTATTCAATTTCGGCAGGAGCTTGAACCCAGCCTCTAGATTCCTAATGCTCCTTCCATTACTTGTATATATATCTCAGGCCTTTCAACTCTTTCCATCCCCACACCCCCCCATGACAGTTGTTGTGTACGTCTCTACCATATGTAAACTGCTCTTTCGAATATCAACCTCCATTGATCTTGCAATGGACTAAAAATATCAAAGGGTGCAAATGACTGCAAAAGTGTATGATCGAACTTTGATAAAAGGAGTGCCTTTTATGTCCCACCGGACTACTCATGAATGAATGGAGTTTTTGCACCAGTTCTCTAACATTTGGGTTGGTAAAGAAGGTTCTCGAAATAGGATGCAGTAACAAACTAACTAGTACCCGGTAAGCTATTATAATATCTGCAGCTGATGGCTGCATGCTAGTAAGAGGCCAATCTGATGGGGTTGTAGTGCAAGCCAAGCACGCCTCCAATCTCTAACCCTCAGAAAAATAATGTGGTGACCTCTGGCTTGTGCCAAAATGGGGGGAAGCATGATGTCTTATCTGGTTGGGTAGTTCACTCACAGATCAGGATTATAGGTTCTGAACATTGATTGTGCAGTGTACAAAACTACTACTCCCCTGTTGTCTTTCTTATGCTGCAACTTTTTTATCATCTTCAGTTTTCAAATTCGTGCGGATACCAGACTCAGGATCATGATACTCGCCCTGAAAAATTTATTTAACTAAAAAATAAACCACATCAAGTTATAATGTTATATACTAAGCAATACATCTAGTAAAAAACTAAACAACAATACATTAGATAGTTTCTTGTTACATTGAAACACATATTTTCTAGCTATCAAGCAGACTTCCAGCAAGAAATAGCTTGAATTATTCGGCCTTTCCATCCCTGCAAGACCCACCTGCCATCTTCATCGACAACAAAATCTTTATGATATTCAGACTTTACCATAGTCCTTACTTTCTTCAAGATTTCCTGATCTAATGGCAACTGCTTGAACCCAGCTCTTTTATTTCTAATCTGCCACTGCTTGTATGTTTCAGGCCTTTCAAGCCTCATTGAACCTTCACATGCTACCACATTTATAAGATCTCTACCAAATATCTCTTGTTCAAAGAGCAGCCTCTGTTGATCTTCTCTGAGCAAAGTCTCCTCATACATATCAAACAAGGAAGAGAAATGGTAGAGTGCCTCCCGGAACCGTGTGTCGAAGAAAGGTGCATTGTAGGTTCCATTAACAATTCCATGTATGAATACATCCGGGTTGATTCTCCTGATCAGCTTCAAAACTGTATCTCTGGGGCTGTCCAAGACTGCATCATCTGGTAAGTTCTTTAACCTGTCCATGCAGTTCACTACAGTCATCTCATCTCTGTCGATTTTGATATCCTCATATTGAATGGTTTCCCAATTCTTTGCTATGGCAGTGTACTGAAATGGGACATTGAATCTCTTGCAGTAATTCTGTAGGCGGCGCCCTGTCTCTTCAAGCCTTTCTGAAGGTCGAAAACCTGATTGGGGAAACTCAATTCCAGTAATGCGAACCATGGGAGGTCCGCCAGGTCTTTTCGAGAGAGCTTGGATAAGGCAAGGCCATTGGTACCCATAGAGAATACCAAAATCAATTATGTGAAGCCTGGTTGCCTTCTCTGCCAGCTTGCTAATCGTTCGGTTAGCATAGAAATTCGACATCTTCTTAAAAGGGCATGCTGTGATATAAGTCTGGTAGGCTTTCAAGATATCAGCAGCTGACATGTTAGTTCTGGAAAAGCAAACAGACTGCTTGTACAATGAAACCGATGAAACCGCTGCAGTCAAGCGTTCTTCGAGTCCATTAGCCATGTAATGAGCTAATCTTTGAGTTCCATCGCCATAGGGAGACGAGTGCTGCCTTATCAGCTTCAGTTGCTCAGTTGCATTCCTTTTGTCAAAGCTAGCAACAGCTTGTGCACATTGAGTAAGCAGTGTCTGTAAATCCACCATCTCTTTATTGTCATCCGGCTTTTTCTTGCCTGTTTTTTTGGCCTTGGATCCTTTCGCCTTGCCATTACGCTGCAGCTTCCCGTTTCCATCTTGGAGCTCAGATACTTGTGGAGATGAACGTGATTTATCACCCTGACAGAGTAGTACCTGATCAAACATCTCTTCTGGCTCAGCTTCGTCAGCATATACTGCTGACTGCTTGTAGCTCCTCTCTTCATCTACATAATCGCCATCCTCCCGGTAACGATTTTTCTTGCTCCTTGATCCATTTCTTGACTCACTCTCACCCTTGTCTGGACTGAAATTCACATCACTAGAGAGTTGCCTTGCATCTGCAGGAAATGATGAGTTGCCTTCTAGATCTGTAACTCCACCCTTGCCATTTGAAACAAAAGGATTTGGAATCACAGTATCTAAAACCTCTTGAACACAATCGAAATCCGAGTCAACCCAGTTGCTGGCAGCATGAGAGCTACTGCTGCTGTGGTTGCTGACATCATCTGGACTCCCAACATTCTGGTATGTGGAAGCGAGATTCTGACTAGTTGAAGAGGGATCCTCCTGAACCAGGACATCATATAAGGATTTCTCAGCAGCTCGGAGAGCCAAACAATCCTGAAGCATGCAAGGCTTGTTCTCCAAGTCTTCTTCTTGCATAAGCATCTCACTGATGAATCTGAGAATGGTATTGGAGTCGTCTGGGGAATTCACCCCCTCGGAGCTCAAACCCGAAGAAGAGGAAGGAGAGAAATCACTATAAGGGTATGAATTTGCGGGACTGAAACTGAGATTGGTGAGTTCATGATTGGCTTCAAACTGATCAGGAGGATTGTGATCTGGAAAGGATGGGATGGAGTTTTGGTCAAACATGAAGTTGTTCATGGAATTTGGAAACTCTTCCAGAAGGGTATCCATTAAGGCCAGCAATCTATCTAGATTCAAGAAAAGTTTGAATCTTTTGAGGCAAAAGTGTATGAGATCAATTGGAGATGAAAAGCTAAAATTGAGTTCTAAGAGAGACTTGCAGGAGGCATGTGGAATCTCTGGGATGCAAGTGTATGCAAAGCTTATATACGCATAGACCCAGAGAGGTACTCAAATTCTGGACCTTGTTTTAACTTCGTTTAAAATAGCCACCAACTTGGAATAGTTAAAGGCCTTATTATAGCTTCCAAAATCAACATGTGCTTATTTTGGAAGCATTTATTCTATCTGAATAAGGTCTACTTTTTTCTTTTTTGAGGGGAAATCAAGATATATTCTTGTGATAAAAACGATCATAAGACCGTCTCATGCACGGTTTTGATTGAGAGAAAGAAATGAGGAATCCTCGTACAATGTCAAGTTAGAGGATCTGAAGATCACTCATTACATGTTTTGCTTAACTAATTAAAGAACCATACTACCAATCAGAAAGGATGATCCAATGAATGGAAACACAAAAAAACTGAAACCCTAAAGCTGAAATAAAAAGCTGCTTAACTTATAAGTGAAGTAGCAGTTAGTGTTTAATAACATTACTTAAAGTTGTTATTTCAAAAATAATATCATTAATCTGCTAGGTAAAAGTCAGTTTTTCATCAGTTAAAAACTAATGTTGTTTTAATTTGATCACGTAGGTTGTTTTAGAGGTTTTAGTTTGTAATTTTCTCCTCTTATCAATTATTTTGAATCAAAGGCGGGGCTTATAACTTATAGTATTAATAGTCTCAAGCTAGAATGACATCGATATAAACACCAAAATTTTTATTGAAGTGATTCATATATCATTGTAAATTTTTGCTCATCTAAGATGAGCCTAGCAAACTATAACCTTATCCTACAAAGAGATAATTTTGCTTCTCCTCTCATCAATAAGTATAATCTAAACGCTGTTTATGGGTTAAATTGAGTTTATTTCAAACTGGATTGGGGCAAGTCGCAAGACAAGCATATTGATGAAAAAGACAAACAATAGTGATGAATGATGTTGATTTTGATGAAGGAACTGAGAAAACATGTGCCCTTTGTATGGGAATCTGTCGCACCTTCCGGGAAATGGGATTGGGAGCTGTCCCTTTTTATGCTATGGTGGGATGAATAAAAGCATATGCCATGCCATCACACTTTTGGATAAACTAAAAGTAAAATAGATATTTGATCGATTATCATTTTTAATAGCAGCCTACCAGGTCACTATCATATAATTAGTAGCTTAATTAGAAACCTAATCTGATTCATATATTTTGCTCGTAATTGTTTTTGTTTTTCTTCTGCTGCCTTAGTTTTAAGGCTCCAAATAAGTTTTTGAACTTGAAAAATGAAAACAACATTGTTTTCAACATGTAGACAAGATCAAAGTTAAGTTTTGTAGGGTTATCGATCCATGTTTTCTCACTGATCGGAATTAGAACACTTTCATCAGATCGCATCAAACGCACCCTTGATCCGTTCGATTGAGTGCCCTTAAAGCTAGGGCAACGAGTAATATTCCTCTACAATAATTGGATTAGTGGGTCATTAGTAAGATCATTGCTTAGTAATTAACAATGCTCTACATGATTCCAAAGATACTTTTGCTTTCACTAAACAACACCCTTTTCAGTTTTCATTCATTGTCCTCACTCATCATGGGAGGGAAAAAAAAAAAGAGTTGCATTTGATTGGAGAGATCAAACGCAGCCATTGTTTACTAGTAGTGAATCAATAATGGAGTGTGTGATGATGCTTAAACTAAACAGTAAAGAACAAGAATCTTCGACTTGTCATCAAATCCACAAGATCTGCAGATGCATGCATCTCTTTGTGAAGTGGAAAACGGGGGAGCTGGGAGACAAAAGATATTGCAGGGAGAGATTAATTAATCGTTAAGAAATTTATACACCCTAAATTAAAATTCACGTACTTTTTTTTTTTAACACATTCATAAAAAGATAAAATTTAATTCATTAAAAGACAAAATTTAAGTTACCAAAAAGAAAAAAAATAGTAGATTTCAATTTAAAGTGTGTAAATTTCACATCTCTTAATTAACTTAGCTAATTAATTATACTCTAATCAGAGATCATGGTAATGTCTAATTTGATTCCACTACTCTATAGAAAACTAGTTCGAGGAGGCTTCCGGTCCATTTAAAAAAAAAAGGTTCCTGCATAGAACTAGTCAAACTGGAAAAAAAAAACTCAAAAAAGAAAACTAGTTGATTGTCTTATTGTCAAACATCATTTCAGTTTTTTAATGACAAAATGGATTTTGTCAATGAAGTAGTAGAATCATGGATATCATGAATATATATGATTTGAAAACATAACAAATGTTGGAGAGAAGCTCTCAGTGCTCTGTAGTGTTGAAGAACTTAACGTCGAGACGTAATAATGTTGGAGAGAAGCTAATTTTGTGGTCAGTGTACTTGCAAATATCAGTCATAGGTTAGATAATTGCTGTTTTTGGGAGGAATGAGTTCCCCCAGAAACATCTCTTGCTCTTGCTCTTTCCTTTGATTATGTAAACGTTTAGTTGCATTAGAGGCATCTCCATTTAGTAAGTTCTTTTCTTATAAAAAAAAAAAAATAGTGGGAGAGAAGGTTTGGGAGTGTTATTTCTTGGTGTAGGTTTTACTACTGGCAGCTCCATTTCAGTTCTGATTATTCCCCAATTTTCTTTCTTTCCTAATTATCATGAACAAAGAATCGTCCTTTAAACAAGGACACCCTGAAATTATTATGTTTATGGTGCAGTACCGGGCGGCTGCCTCTAACTAAATCTAAACGATGCTAATCATGTCAAACTTGTGAACCATATAGAAATTTCAAAGTAAAACAAAGTGAATCATAGTTTGTAGAAGTTTATTATAAGATTGACCAGATTCATTTCATTTGATTATTAATTAGATATGTTCACATGTACGTAGTCTCTAGTCTCAATGAATTATTTGACTATCCACTTTTTTCGTCGTCAGTAGTGTTATCTACAGAATATGATAACAAGGAGGATATTTTCTCAGACCAAATTACAATTTTGATTGTTTCCTAGTCTGCTTTGAATTATGCATCCAAGTTTCTTGTGTCGCACACAATGATTTGACTTGTTTCTTTTGGCTGCTCCTTTAAGTTGGATATTGATTTGCTTTTGTGTTTTCGATTTCCCAGTAACAGAAGCAAAGCATTGCAGAGAGGAAGAGGTAAAACATAACTGAATTCACTAAACCATAATTCAACAAAACATAACATATTTTGTTCCTGAATAAAAGACTACAGATTATGAACAGAGAGGCCGGGATACAGATTGTAATTGTTGTTTGTTGAGTGAGAAGTTTTAAGCAGGTTTCCAAAACGATAGAGCCATAATGATTCTTCCTTTCCATCCTTGCAGCATCCACTCGCCCTCTTCATCAATTCTAAAGTCCTTATGATAACCTGTCAACTTCGACATGCTCTTCACTTTCGTCATGCAATGCTGGTCTAATGGCACCTGCCTGAACCCGGCCCTGAGAGCCCTGACATTCCATTGCCTGTATGTCTCTGGCCTTTCAACTCTTTCCAGTCCCTCACACGCTACAACATTCATTATGTCCCTCCCGTATATTTCTCTTTCGAACATCTGCCTCCATTGATCTTCACGAGGAATAATGGCCTCAAACATATCAAACAGTGCACCGAAATGAAAGAGTGCCTCTTTGAACCGTGTGACAAAGAAGGGTGGACTGTATGTCCCATTAATAATACCATGAACAAAAAGGTCTGGATTAATTTTCTTGATCAAGTTTAGTACTCTGTCTCTTGGACTGCTCAACATCACGGTCTCATCAGGTATGTGCCTTAACCGGTGCATACAATTCACCACGATGAGCTCATTTATGTTAATATTAAGATCCTCAACTCGGATAGTTTCCCATTTCTGAGCAATGACATTGTACTCAAAAGGGACATTGAACCTTGCACAATACCTTGCTAGACGACGCCCTGTCTCTTCAACCCTTTCTGTAGGCCGGAAACCTGGTTGGGGAAGCTCAATTGCTGTCATATGTATCTTAGGAGGTCCACCGCGTCTTTCTGAGATATGTTGGATAAGACAGGGCCATTGGAAACCATAAGAAATGCCGAAATCAATAATGTGAAGACTTGTTGCATCTTTTGCCAATTCCATGATGGTTGAATTGGCAACAAAGTTTGACATCTTCTTTAAAGGGGATGCTGTCACATATAACCGGTGAGCTCTTAAGATATCTGCAGCTGATGTCTGCATACTTGCAACAGGTGAATATGATGGAGTCATGGCACCATGCAAGCGTGCCTCTAACCCATTGGCAAAGTAATGAGCTAACCTTTGGGTTGCATCACCATGGGGGCAAGAATGTTCCCTTATTTGCTTGAGTAGTTCATTCACAGCGTGCCGGTCATAGCTTGCCACGGCTTGTGCACATTGATTTAACAATGTGCATACATCCACTATGTTGTTCTGCTTCTTTGATCCTCTTGGTTGTCTCCTAGGCTGTAACTTCCCACTTTCCTCAGTTTTCATAAATTCACGAGGAGAACAACACTCAGATTCATGATTCTCTCCCTGACAGAGAAACACCTTTTCAAACATTTCTTGAGGCTCAGATTCCTGAGCAGAAGCTGCTGCTTGCTTGCTGCTTCTCCCATTGTATGGATTACTACCATCCTCCCTTTGATGATTTTTCTTTCCCTTTGATCCATTTGTTGAGCTATAGCTGTCATTCTCTGGCTCATAAACCACCTTTCTGATTGCTTCCCTCACTCCTAGAATCCCAAGGCTTTTCATCTGAGAAAGCGAACGTGAAACCAAAACGGTATCTGATGTAGACTCGGCAAAGGAAGATTGGACATGAAATGGATTTTTCTTAGGAATCACAGGAGTAATAGACCCAATACTACTATGACAACTCTGTGTGGAGTCTTCATCTGAGTTCTCAAAGCTTTGGTACATAGAAAGGGGAGATTGGTTGAATGAAGGGCGATACTTTGGATTGAGGAGATCATAGAAAGATTTTTCAGCAGCTTGGAGTGCCAAACAGTTTTGCAACATGCAAGGTTTACCCTCTAGGTCTTCTTCAAGAAGAATATCACTTATGTACTTGAGCATAGGACTATTGCAGTCATTATTGTCACAAGTATCTTCTCCTGAACCCAGGCTCAAAGAGGTACTCGGATGATTAGGATGGTTAAAGTTGGTAGGGAGGAAAAGTGGATTTGTGGATACATGGTTTACTTGGAATCCATTTGCAAGACTTTGATTAGAAGAGACTGAAGGTGAGCCATATAATCTTTCAAGAAGGGTATCCATAAATAACGAAGCTATCTAACGTTACCTGATCAGAACTTTTAGTTTTCTCAACTCCAACAAGAAATTTTAGACCTGATGAACAAGAAGCTCTAGAAACAAGACAGTGAATTGAATCTTATGTCACAAGTCACAGCTGATTCACTTACAAAATAAGTAGAGACCATAGAGACCAACTGGGACAAACCGACACAGATTTTTGTAAATCAGCAAAGGGTGTAGAGTGTAGAGTGGAGTGATATGGATTATTCCTGATGAGATGAATAAGAATTCTTCATTTTTGGTCTAAAGGAGAACAAGATTGAACTTAAAAATTTGAGTAAAACTGATACCCTTGAACAAGGAGGAACAAGAAACATTGCAGAAGATATATAACAGCCAATCACTTCTGGACATCCTTGTCATTATTGTATGGGAGTGAAGAGAACAATAAACCAAAGATGATATGGAGACGAGCAAAACAATGCAGTACTGTTCAAGTTTTTGGAAAGACTGAAGATGGTCACTCAAGATATCAAAGAAAGATCTTAATAATATATAATTGATAGAGAATAAACTTAGCAGCAAGCAGTTGAAAACAGTCAAATTGCTCTTGTCAATTAAGTATCAGATTAATCATGATTGGTGAATCAGACCATGGTAGAAGTGATTCCAATGTAACAAGACATGATAATATATAAGATCATCCTCCTTTTACACCCCCACAGATTTGTTGGTTCAGTGTGAGAGAAAGAGTACAAGGACATCCTCCTTTACATTGATTATAATTAAATATGTCCTTTATTTCATTATTATTACGATATATATCCATCACTTGATAATTTTTAGAAAATTAATCATCTACGGACTAATCACCATTGTTCTTAGAATCACAAATTGATCTAATACTAATGCAGAATCATTTGCTTCTACGACCGCGGCAGTCGCCACTATCGTAGCTCTCACTTCGGCAAATGCACAAATTCCTTGGAACTTTTTGCTACGAGTTTCGCATATGAGTGTACTCTGGGTACCATATTTTGCATTTAACATTGTACCAGCATTACAAACACACATTAGTATTTACCCAAAAAGTTCATGTCTATCTAGCTAGCATAGTACGTAATAGAGATTAATACATTAAGCGAACATTAGAAGGATATAGATAATAGTTATACCATTGTTCATCATAAGAAGTAGAAGACCGACGAAGAAAACCATAAACTTTTGAAAGACTGCCTCCATATATAGCTTCTTCTTATCCAGCGTATGAGTGTGTTGATCGGGACGGGGTGAGTTTATACCACGACAAAGATGGGCAACCACCACACACAAGATATGTGGCAAAATTAGGAATGGGCATGCCAAAATTACTCTAAAATGCCACACATGTGTGTGTCCAACCTCCATTGCCACATTGCAGCAACATTATACGGGTATGTGGAGTCTAGAGGAGTAGCAATTCACTATCTTGCCACAAATCAATTTTGTGTGTGGGATCTTTGCAACTCTGACACGGTGGGGACCACCAATTGGAACCGGTTCAATTATGCGTGCTGTTGTTGTTGTTGTTTTTTTATTTTTATTTTTTGGAAATAAGCTTATGGGGTTTAT
>NC_020493.1:18878236-18880103 GCF_000184155.1 Fragaria vesca subsp. vesca | reverse complement strand
GCAAATTTAGAGGTCCCAATAGCCACACTAAAAAAGAAATCAAGCAATCGAGGTATGAAAATAGATGTTTGTATGTAAAATGAGGTATAATGAGTAAATTATTGAAATATATATGAATAACAAGCCTAAGGTTATTTTAGAAATTTGAAAGGAGGTCTAATGAGCAAATGCTTGTTTTTAAAAATAAAAAGGAGGTGTAAAGAGACATGGAGGTATATTGAGCAAATCTGGAGGTCCCAATAACCGTAATCTTATAACTTTTAGCTATCTCGTTAGCTAAATATAGAGAGCAAGATGACTTAAATGAGGCTCTTTATAATTTAATTCATTCATTTTAAGATATTTTAAATGATACATAAATACATTTAAACTATTTAATCTTTATTTAAAGAATAATATTAATTTAATCTTATATAGCATTGATACAAACACATTTTTAAAGTGGTTAGCCAAAATAACATTTTAACTAATTTTGACTAAAATTTAACTCAAAAATGACTAGTATTGCGGCGCTAAAGATGCTCTGACACATTGATTAGGTTCAATCATTCGACATGAGAACCTATAGACTAGTAGTAGCACAAATGACACATTGATTAGGTTCAATCATTCGACACGAGAGTTGTAGACTATTAAAGCATTAATTACTACATAGTACACAAGCGCTCACTAAAAAACACTAAATGCTTATTACCATGGGCCAAGGGTAGAAACTCCACCCAAATGACAAAGCTCTAAAAGGAATTGTATCCTCTCCTAAATGAGAAAGGTGAGGATCGAGTTGTTCAATCTTGATGGAAGTCCGAAATGACCTATCGTCACCGTGGAACCATGAAATAGACAACCTACCAATTGAAAGATACCAAGAACAAGTCTAGTGACAACCCGAGACGATGTTAACTGTTTGTAAAGCTCCAATAAAATGTCTAGTGACAATTTTGGACGTGTTTAGTATTGAACTTAAAACCACATATAAACATAAACATATTGCATCATGTTTCAGCAAAACAAGAACATATATACATGTATAAGAATTAGAAGCACCAACCTTGGTTGTTCATGTTCAACGCCATCAAGCTGGAGCAGAGGAAGTTTTCTGTGTAATTCTCCAGATTGCCTCTTCACAGTGAGTATGAAAACTTACAGGCGTAGTATGAGCTTACACAGGGACCCTTTTATATATTGACAAGTTCACTTAGAATCCCATCTCACAAGGCAACTCTAATAAACCAATCAATTACCTTATGTGATAACTATAACATATATTCTATGTTATCTCAAATTCCTTGTATTTATCTAATCAGATTACTAAGATAAATATCTAAGTTAAGTATTATCGATTAACCTCATTTACTTATTTCACAAGATGTTTATATATGTTGGACTCTCATGTGTTAATCTTGAGTCCACATTAGATATAACTCTAACATTCTCCCACTTGGACCAAGAATAACTCATACAACAAGATATAAACTTAGTTAGAATGTAGTAAATCTTTAGAGCTCATTGAGATTAAAAGGCAACACAAAAGTTTGCAACTTTGATCTGTAAAATCTGCAGTGTAGTATTGAACCAAGAACCGAATTGCATTTGAAACACAACCACTCCAAGGCCACAGTAGTTCCAACCACAAACCACACCAATCAAACAAAGTTATCAACCTGTAATCATTAATAGACTACCTGACGTATCTGACACAGTCTAAAATAATTTTGATCCTCTTTATGGTTTTGTATGCAAGAACCTGACATCATCTTCAAAAGAAAATTATAACAGATGCCCTTTAAATTCTGAAAACATTGTCTCAATAGACAATACAATATTCATATAGCTATATCATGATTCAAACTAATCATAGAAAGAATAG
>NC_020493.1:18870931-18878186 GCF_000184155.1 Fragaria vesca subsp. vesca | reverse complement strand
AATACCGGGAATATGGTCAGTTACCATACAAAGTGATGTCGAAGGCGGTCGTTGGCTCGAAGTCGGAGATCGTCAAGAAATCCGAGGCGGTCAGAACTTTGGTTCTGCAGAGAGAGAGAGAGAGAGGCGGAAGATAAAGTGAAGGACAGAGATGAAGAAAAGAATGGGAAAAGAACTACAAATAAGATACAAGTGTTGGAGACTGGGAGCATTGTGAGTTATTTCATAAATATTTGAATTTTTAAAATTAAAAAATAGCAAAAGTTGGAGCAAAGAAAAGAGGGGGAGGCGAGAGATGACAGCCCTGTCAGGTTTTAGTACGTAAAAAACAATAATATATTACCTAGCCATAATTATATGCAATTGTGAGACAATGTCTCACCTACGATATCAAATGGGGTGGGGTTCATATCTTAAACAGTAAAAGCTCTCACATTTGTTAATAATGTGGCAAGAGAAATGTGGCCTTTGGTCATTGTTGTTGTGGAATTACAATGTAGATATACCAGCCCTTATATATAGCTACCAGCTCTCACATTTGTCAAAAATTATAGACAAGATGATAAAGTAAGGAGACATGAACCTAACGAGAACATGGTTGTAATCCTAAAGGGGACTCAAATACCTAACAAGAACATGAGAATAAACTTAAAGCATTACAGAATGAGTATATATGTTGACTTCTATAGGGAACCATTCCAGACTTTTTTACCTTTACCTAGATGTATAGTTATTCAGTTTTATCATAATCAGTTTAGTTTCTGATAGCACGTTGGCAACTGTGTACTGATGTATACTGATGTGGTATTCAAAGCTATCTCATAGAAATATCTCGGCCAGTAGCTGTAACTATTATACTTCAATTACTCAGATTGTTTACTTTTCCAGTTTCGATTTGGTTTTGGTTTCCTATCTGGGTTGTAAGATAGGGAGAGCTGTAGAACTCTCTCGGGAGAGGAGGCCTCTCTAGAACACCGATCTTGAGAAGGGGATATACAAAGATTTCTCGGATCAATCCAGGGGGAGGGAAGAGGATCCGATCTCGGGATCAATCCTATTGATCATGTTAAAACTGGCCTCATGATCTTGGACTCTTGTAAAAGAGAAACCATGGGTTCATTTGGAAACATTAAGGTACCCACTCCCTTCTTTCAATTCAAAGGTAACTTGAGCCAGTTACGATTTTATCGAATTTGTCTAATCCAAGGTAATTAAACTCGTTGAAAATTTAGAATTTTTATTAATCTGGGTCAGGATGTTACACTTTCACAAGAAATGCGAATTGTGTGGTGCATACTGTGGCAACTAGAGTAACCTGTTTAGAGAAGCGTCGTTTCTGGTTTGGGTTGGGTCTGATTGGCTCATAGTTATCATCAATGGTGATAAGCCTGTAACTATTTCTGGTAGTGTAGGGAAACACGTGGGACTATTATGTCTTCCACACACAATTCCCATAATTCGTAATTGGTTCTTCTTTTGAATAAAATCTCTTTTCATATATTCTTAAAAAATAAAAAAACATATAAGGTATATATCTTCACAAACAATAATGTAACGAGGTACTGGAAGTTGGTAATTCTAATTTTGTTTCGAGTTAGTGGAAAACTAGCTATGATAGAAGGTTCTTATTAGTCAAACAAAGTTAAACAAAATGGGAAGCCAATTGACTATTTAGAAACACGTTGTGCATACAAAAATTCACTATTAATGAGGAACTAGAAAACCTAAAAAAAACTGGCCGGTATAGTCTTGGTACTCACTCGAGACTAAACCGGGTAACCAAAAAACCAAACCATGAAGGCCTGGATTCCACTTCAACAAGAAAGTTGAACCAAAGCAACCGCCGCTAAAACAAAACTCACCCGCACTTGCCCTAACCACATTAGCTAAAGTTTAAAAACCCTCGGAACATTAATCTCAGATTCCCAAACTTGAATTAATTCAGGCAAAATTACAATTCACAAAGAGCAATATAGAGACAATGGTGTCCAAAATAATTAAGATTAGGGCAAACAAGAGTTTAGCCATGAAGAACCGCCACGGCAAAAGGTGGCACCACCGCCGCAACTCCTCAGTCAAGAAGGCAGCCGCCGCCTCCAATGTCATACTTTCCGGCATTGACACCGACAAAGGCAGCTTAGATATCCTAACTCCAGACCCGGCCTGGCCCGAACCCGGACCTGAAACAACATGCCCCTCACTTCCGCCGTTAACCTCACCGGAGAAGAGAACCGTGTTTCTTGATCTGGACGAAACACTGGTGCACACTTCGGCCACGTTGCCCTATCGCTTCGACTTCCTCGTCCGGCCCATTATTCGGGACACCGAGATGACCTTCTACGTGATCAAACGTCCCGGAGTTGACCAGTTTCTGCAAAAGCTGGCGGAGAAGTACGAGGTGGTGGTGTTCACGGCGGGGATGAGAGAGTACGCTTCTCTGGTGCTGGACCGGCTGGACAGGCAGGGCTTCATATCCCACCGCCTTTACCGCGACTCATGCAAGGAGGTGTACGGCAAGTTCGTCAAAGACCTGTCGGGTTTGGGACGTGACTTGCGGCGAGTGGTGATCGTGGACGATAATCCCAACTCGTATTTTCTCCAATCGGAAAATGGGATACCGGTCCGGCCGTTCGTCGGTGACATGGAGGACGGGGAGCTGGGGAGGTTGTTGAAGTTTTTTGAGGGCGAGGGGTCTGAGGACATTAGGGATGCTGTGAGAGAGTATGTTAATGACGAAGGATGGATTACCGTTGTTGATGATGACGACGACGACGATGATAGTTGTTGTAGTGATAATGATGATGACGATGATGAGGAGGAGGAGTTGGAGAAGGGGAATGGGAAGTTTACTAATGCTCCAGTATTAACAACGGTTAATTCATCAACACCATGCTGCTTGATTAGTCTGCATGAATATTATTATCCATCGGCAAAGCCAGTAGCTATGGAGTATTGGATCAAGATGGTGATTTTAAGTATTTTGATTTTGATCATTATGAATATAATCTTATGCTTAGAACTTGCATTCTGGAAATCATAGAGTTGAAAACTATATAATCAAATTTTTTTCCTTAATTAAATTTTTCTGATTTCACTTTTAATTAGAAAGTTAAATATTTACAAACTATATACTAGTCTTCTGCACGCACACAATGCGCATGTAAAAAGACCGCGTTCGCGTGTGCGTTTTTGTTTTTTTATTTTTTATTTTTTTAAACATTAGTAAACTATTTATTTATCAATGCATACAATTTACGTCTTTTTGAATTTTTCTTCTATAGTTAACACTACAGTATTGTATCATAGACCATAAAAAAAACATTCAAAATGATCGGCACAAAATATTATTTGAAAGAATCGTACTCGCACGTGCAGTTGGTCTTATTTTTGTTTACAAATGTGTTTTATTAATTAGTGTGGAAAGAGAACTAAGCTATATATATAACCATTTGAGCAAGTCCTAACCCTTGGTGTGTACACGGTTCCAATTCCACAATATCAATGTCGACTTGTATCTTTGCAAACTACTAACCCATCTGAATCATTGAGTAAGTGTGAAATTAAATACCAAAAATATTTAAGAACAAATAAAACCAATGGCGAACACTTCCTAGTTCCTAGTGAGTTAATTGATGGGTTGAAAAAAAGATCGACAACATCTATTTCATAGCCTAATAGATATTCACTTCTCTGTTCTCCATGTTCCCCTATCTTCATTTGGCTTCAAGGTTGTAGTCATAGTTTTCTTCGACTTCTGCAAATTGAATAGTCTTTAAAATAAATGATCTTGGTTTTAATCTTATGGATTTTATAATGATGCATTGCCTCCATAGTAAATGCTTTAAGAAAAACAAACATCTTTACCTCTCCTCCCTCTCTCTCTTTCTCATCTTCGGCGATTATAAGTTACTTGGTGATCGATTAACATGCACGTTTTGAAAACATAGTCTACAAAACAAACCAAACAATTCTGATATATATGAGTATTCTTTAGGCAACGGAAGACAAACCAAAGTAGCCCTTGATGAACCGACCAAGACGTTTATAAGATGCATATAAAATTTACAGTAATCATGGAGGAAAGAAAAAAATTTGTACTTTGTAGAGCAATCATGCATGCATAAATACATGAATCTGTTTCTTTCTTTTTTTATATTAAAAAAATAACATGAATCTGTTCATTATCGAAAGTTTCACCACAATTGCAATATTTGGGATCTGTTCGGAAGAGCAACCGTTTCAAAAGTAAAAAAAGAACCAAACTAATGGATATCGTATTTTTGATTCTACAAATAAACAAAATAAAACAAAATAAAACTGTAAATATGGGAAACAAAATTTGACGGAGAAGGAGAAGAGAAAAGGAGAAGAAAAGTTACCTGGAGAAAAGAAGTTAATCATCTCTTTCACATACCTGCAAAATTCAGGAAAAAAAAAACCTACAGTAGATAGCAGTTTTGCAATTGTAAAACCAAGAACACATTAACCCAGTTCTCATCAATGAAGTCTGACCTAAAATGAATCTTAAATTCAGCGAGGGATGAATATCGATGGAGCCGTGTGCAAACCTGTGTATGTTTTAGTCTCCACTTCTCCGACTTCTGGGCTAGATCAACTGCTACTGAATATGGATGAATGAACTGCTTGTTCCACATTTATCCCTTCTTACGCGAGAAGAACGTCTTATGCAGTCTATAAAACATGTGAGAGTAATACACAGTAAAAACACACCCCAACAATCGTTAGATTCTAATGAATATAAAAATAACCATATCGTAGCTCACATGACATGGGAAAGATGGATTCAAGGATCATCTATGATCAACCAAACAGAACAATGATAGTACAATTAATCATAACAAATCCAAAATCGAAATAAAATTCGGGAGCGGTTACTATCCCGTGGTAATCATCTTTGACGCATATGATCGAGAGAAAGAGAATTCATAGCAAAGTGGAGAACATCTTTTGCATGATTTAATAGATTTAGAAGATACTGCAAAAAGAAACTGAATTTAAGTGGGAGTTGGCATGCCATCGCACACATCACCAAGCCAGAAGGACACGTGTAGCCCAGAGAATCCCTTGGCCCATTGACAAGTGGCCGAGACGATTTTTGAGCCAACATCTTTTGGCACGCCCAGTGGGACCCCACATGCATTAGGTGTTTTCACAAATGAATTTCAATGAGCCGAATTTAAACGGCTCAAGTTCAATTTATGGTGCCAATGGGAGATACAGCTATGCTGCGTTCACAAGTTTTGTCGATTTGAATAGCCATGCCTCGTGGAATTCGTAAATACCCACAACGCAATCTCAATATGGCTTGGAAAATTATTATGGTGATCATCATCATCTTAGTCATTACAATTATGACTCTAATTACCTCATTGGTGCATATAATAATTGTAACGGTTATGATAGCCGATATTTATGGAATTACCAAACAGCTTCAACTTGGGCTCCACAACATGAAAGCCAATCAAAACAAAAGATTGCTCATCGACATCTCATGCAGTTTTTTGATGGAAATTCCAGCAATTTGGACAACAACGCATCAAGTGAAATAGCTGATGAAAAATACGATTTTGATGGCTTTATTAGCCAACATGCAAGAGATTTTTCTTATGAGGGTCCAACTTTGGAATACCAAGAAGATGAGACAAGATCAATGAAAAGCTGTCAAGAACACGAAGCTAATTGGACTTCTCTATCATCACCTTCTCTTGTGGAAGAAACAAGGCTATCATCAACGTCACTCGAAGGTAACATGGTTGACTATAGAGATGTAGGTAATAATAAAAACATGCCTATATTTGAGAAGGAAAAATCTGAATTAGGATTATCTTGTGAAAAAGAAGTTTTTGATCCCTCGATCTTTGACAATGAGATTGATTATTCTCTAGATACTGAGCCTATGTTTGATTTCAACGTTGAGCCCATTTATGATAACTATGAAGATGACGAACCAATTCATGGCTTCGATCTACTCACAGGGTTAACACAACAGCAGAAAGTTGATTATTTAAGTGAGGAGCTTATCCACTTTGACATGATTGTCAGAAATAAAGCCGACTTAGAAAAATCACAATCGGCTAAATTTAAAATAAAAGCTGAAACTGATACTCCAAGTGCATATGAGCTTCAAAATTCGGCCTACATAATGGCCGAATATCAAGAACATACTATAAAGGACCCAAACATGATGCTACATGGCATGCAAGATCTTGAACCAAAGGATGGAAGCAAAGAAATTTCAAAATTTGCAATAAAGCATCGTTGGCCTCCTCCTAGAGAGTTGGAATAATTTTTTATTTTATTTTATTTTATTTTTTCTCTTGCTTTACTTTCACAAAAAAAAAGGTGAAGAGGAGCAAATCTATTTACGGCCATGTGAAAGCAAAATGGCCGAAAATTAGATAGAATGAAGAATTTGGCGTTGCAAGATGCATGGCATTGCATTGAGGACAAAGAGCTTGCAAGAGACAAAAGTTTCACAACTGGTGCAATCTTGATTGATGACTCCTTGATTGTGGACATGGAGACGAGCATATGCAGCCCATAAAGGTATGAAATCCATTTTATTACTTGCTAAAATAGTTCTATCATGAGGCAAGCATTTGTGAGGTTGAAAATTTTTGGAGCTACACATTTATAAGCATGCCATCGTCTACCTGCCATATTTGTCGAGACATGCCTAAATAGGTTCACAATTTTGGACAAGAGGATTTCATGGCCATAAAAGTTTATGCTAGTTGCATTTTCTTGATCACTCGGGTATGTTAGCTAATCGGCAGCCGTCTTGTTAATCGGCAGCCTCAACTTTCCACATATTAATACAAACCAACTCGTCGTCGTCAGATCTGGACGCTTAAACCAATTATGACAGCTTTGATTCAACAATGAAGCCGAGCTTGCAACATCCCCTCCCGATGATGAAACCAAATGCTAAAATCGATCAACTGGAGCGATTAGAACTTGATGATTTCAAGGGTGTAGACAGCGGCGTCGATCGAGTGGCGAGGTCGATCTAGCAACGACAAAGTCGATCGACGAGGTCAATCTAGCACCGGCGGAGTCAATCTAGCAGGCAGCGGAGTCGATCAGTGAGGTCGATCGACGTCGTGTGGTGGAGAGAGAGAGAGAGAGAGAGAGAGAGAGAGAGAGAGAGAGAGAGAGAGAGAGAGAGAGAGAGAGAGAGAGAGAGAGAGAGAGAGAGAGAGTAGAGAGAGAGTAGAGAGAGAGAGAGAGAGAG
>NC_020493.1:18869944-18870884 GCF_000184155.1 Fragaria vesca subsp. vesca | reverse complement strand
AGAGAGAGAGAGAGTATGACAGATCATGTAACACCCTGTCAAATCGAGCACATTACAGTGTCGTGTTCTCTTAGAACCTAAGCTAGGGCCCATCACTCAAGCCCTAAGAACCCGTAAGACATTTTAATTAAACTAACTAAAACTTTTATAAATTGAAAATCAAAGTTAAAGTCGAAAGCGTTACATAAATGAGGTGTAAAACATTATAATAAAACAGATTTACTTCTTTTGAATCAAGCTATAAAGCATAAGGCAAAACTAATGTGAAATAACTACTGCAGTAAAACGTAGCCAGGATCAACTAAAACATATTTCCTTGTTAGTACAGGTAACGATGATAAGAAAATAGAATAAAGTAGTTGACAAAGCAAACAACTTCGACATGGTTTTCAAATAAAACACAAAGAAATGTACCAAGTAATCAGAATATAAAATGGAAACCTAACGTACAATAACAAATTCGATAAGGACATTTAACTTTAACCAAATATGCACACTCGATCAGCTCAATACAGCTCAATCCCGTCTTGTGCACAGTACCTGCATCCATAACTGTTGTAGAGCAGTAGAGGTGAGCTTTCGTCCTCGCTGCTCAATAAGACTCAACCAACTAGGTTTGAAAACTATTTAATTTATTGGCCAGTATGTGAAAACAAATATAAATATAGATGATGACACTACCAGGACAAGCACTTTAGCCGACGAAAAAGTTTCGTCGGCCTGTTAGCTTAATTTGTCGGCTAAGATCTTAGCCGACGAGCCATCGTCGGCTAAGATTTCGTCGGGAAAAGGTCGTCGGCGATGACTTAGCCGACGAAAAAAAAATTTCGTTGGCTATAGTTCCACAGTTTAGCCGACGAAAAACATGTCGTCGGTTTTTATTACAGACTTTAGCCGACGAAACAATTAAGATATTCGTCGGCTAAAGTCTGTAATAAAA
>NC_020493.1:18868289-18869894 GCF_000184155.1 Fragaria vesca subsp. vesca | reverse complement strand
TGTTGATGTAGCTCTGCTGTGATAAACCAAGTAGGAACCTCGATCTATCTCTCTTTATCTCTATCCCCAGTACATACTTAGCCTCACCTAAATCCTTCATGTCGAATTTCTTTGACAAGAAAGACTTAGTCTCTTTCAGCAAGTCTAAATTTGTACTAGCCAATATGATGTCATCTACATATAAAATCAAGAAAATAAAATTTTTACCTTCTGATTTCATGTAAACACACTCATCAACTTGATTCTCCTTGAATCCAAAACCACTGATGACTGAATCAAACTTCAAATACCACTGTCTTGAAGCTTGTTTCAATCCATATATGGACCTGTTAAGCTTACAAACTAGATGCTCCTTCCCAGGTTCAATAAATCCCTCGGGCTGCTTCATAAAGATCTCTTCACTCAACTCTCCATTCAGAAAAGCTGTCTTTACATCCATTTGGTGCAGCTCCATGTCATAATGAGCAACCATAGCCATGATAGCTCTGAAAGCAATTGGCGGCAGTGTAGTCCACACCTTCTTTCTGTGTAAAACCCTTTGCTACTAGCCTTGCCTTGTACCTCTCTATGCTTCCATCTACATGTAGCTTGGTCTTGTACACCCACTTGCAGCCAATTGCTTTCTGCGACTTTGAAGGCTCAACCAGTTCCCAGACATCATTCACATGCATAGATTTCATTTATGAAATCATAGCTTTCTCCCACTCATGTGAATGATCTCCAGCAATGGCTTCTTTGAAGGTTTTGGAGTCTTCAATCTCACCAGCATCATAATCTACCTCAACATCATACACCTGAAAATCAGTAGCCATTGCTTCAAGTCTTGATCTTCTTTCTCTCTGTGATCTTCTAATTACTGGTGGTGGTGGAGGATTTGGGATAGTGGTAGGTGCATCAATCTCATGTGCGGGAGGATCATGGATAGGTGCAGGTGCATCAATCCCACTGAAAACAACTGGTGTGGTTTCTAAAATTACAGGTTGAGGTTGTGGTGAAGTGACGGCATTAGAAACATTTTCAGTAAGCTCCTCAAAAATAAAATCCTCAAAAGAATGAGAATAATTGGTTTCATTTAGGAACACTGCCTTATTTGTCTCCATGATTCTGTGGGAGTGTGTGGGACAGTAGAACTTGTAGCCTTTGGAATGCTCACAGTAGCCAATAAAAGATGCAGACACTGTTTTAGGATCTAGCTTGCTCTCGTTTGGATTATAAGGCCTAGCTTCGGCCTTATAACCCCAAACATGTGTGTGATAAATGCTAGGCTTTCTATTCTTCCATAATTCAAATGGGGTTTTGGTTGCAGACACAGATTTGGATGGGGTTCTATTAGTCAAATAATTGGCTGTTTTAAGTGCCTCACCCCAAAGAAAATGTGGGAGACCTGAGGTGCACATCATGCTCCTCACCATGTTCATAAAGGTTCTATTTCTTCTCTCTGCAACTCCATTTTGCTCAGGGGTTCAGGTGTGGTATATTGTGCTATAATCCCATTCTCTTCTAAAAACGAAGCAAATGGTCCCTTATGCTGACCAGTTTTGGTGTATCTCCCATAATACTCACCACCCCTATCACTTCTCACACACTTCACAACTGCATTCAACT
>NC_020493.1:18839939-18868239 GCF_000184155.1 Fragaria vesca subsp. vesca | reverse complement strand
AAAAACTGCAGAAACTTTCGGCCACCTCCAATCACCACCAAAATTTGACAGCATCTTCCTCTCAACATTTCGAACAACTTTCTAGAAGAAGTCGAAGCTCAATTCTAAGCGTAAACAGGTCAATTGAATCAAAATATAAAAATCCCCAATTTTAAACCCTAAAAACTTCAAATCTTCGATTCTCCTCACACACACCGACTCGAGCTACCAAATTCTAAGGGAATGTAGTACTAATCAAACTCAACTTATCCATATATAGAACTCACCAAATGGTGACCTGAGGAAGGAGAAATTCGATCGACACCGAATCCAAACCGGCGGAGTTTTGGAGCTCGATTTATCCCTTACGGCGGCGACACTCGATGCACCACCTGTCCAGCAATGAAGTAGAGACGACGGTGAAGCTTTTGGGACAAGTGTGGCCGTCTCAGGTGGCTTGACGGCGGAGCTAGGCCGAGAAGAAAATCCGGCAGACGAAACAGACTTCTTACCATCCACCTCCGGTAAAACTCCTATATAAAGAACTTTACCCGACGAAATTATTTATTTTCGTCGGCTAAACTCTTTTGAAAATTTTGGTTGACCGCAAAAAAATTTTGGTTGAAAATTTTGAAATTTTTCGACTTTAGCCGACGAAATCATATATGATTTCGTCGGCTAAAGTCCTTTGAAAATTTTTACCCCCCCCAAAATTTTTGACCTGAGCCGACGACTTTTTTAATATCTCGTCGGCTAAAGTCTATAAATTCATGAAAACGCTCATATCTGCCTCTATATTACGTAGTTTGGTCAAACCTTACACACGAAAAACTTTCATGTAGATGAGACGCAACCGCCTATATAAAAATTTTGAGACATTTACCTTCCGACGAGAGGGCTCCCCATAGGGAATAATAACGGTAAATAGAGTTGACCGCTACTATCGGCACCGAGACTTTACCCGATTTACGTGATTTTTGAACCATAGCCGTATTTCACCATTCTGAACACATCTTATTTCACGAGATTTTTGATAATTTTGCTTCATATGTAGAGTTGATTCGCAAAGTTGTATAACCTACTAAACAAGTTATACAACATTAGTAGACACGTTGTGATTCCGATGACTAAAATTCACAAACTAAAATTCGACCGTCAGATATGATCATTATGACGAAAGATGTCTATGGTAAAAAATTCAACTGGATCCGACAACGTTAAGGGCTCGATCGAAATGGTCAACCCTAATCGATTGTCACTTATCACACCGAAACGTTAATATCTCCCTCTATATTATGTAGTCCACACAAAAAACTCTCACGTAGATGAGACGCAACTGCCCATATAAAAATTTTGAGACATTTACCTTCCGACGATAGGGCTCCCCATAGGGAATAATAACGGTAAATAGTAGACACGTTGTGATTCCGATGACTAAAATTTACAAACCAAAATTCGACTGTCAGATATGATCATTATGACGAAAGATGTCTATGGTAAAAAATTCAACTGGATTCGACAACGTTAAGGGCTCGATCGAAACGGTCAACTCTAATCGGAAATAAGAAAACTGCATTTTGAAGCCCTAAACGGACTCGGATGGCCAAAAAGGCCCATACATCATGGCACAAGCCATGAGTTTGACTCGTAGAGCCGTTATGCTTCCGGAAAGGTATCACAATAGTCAATCGGACACCAAAAACCAAATCTGCAGCATAGTGAATAATAAGGGTAAATTGCATTGACCGCAACTATCGGCACCGAGACTTTACCGGAATACCGTGATTTTTCAACCGTAGACGTATTTCACCATTCTGGTCATATCTTATTTCACTAATTTTTTGCGTTTGAAGGTTCTACGTATAGTTTTTTTTTCCATATGAGTTGTTGTCCAGATCTGCAAATATAAGGCACTTTAGCCGACGAAATTGTATTTTTCGTCGGCTAAACTTTTAAAAATTTCGTCGGCTAAACTTTTAAAAATTTCGTCGGCTAAAGTTCACAGACTATAGCCAACGAAAAAAATTATTCAGACGACGAAATTTTAATTTCGTCGGCTAAAGTTGACCATAGCCGATGAAAATTTTAAATTAGCCGACGAAGGGAAATTTCATCGGCTAAAGTGGACTTTAGCCGACGAAAAAATAATTAGTCGGCCTGGTTTTTTTATTTTCGTCGGCTAAAACCTTTCTTCTGGTAGTGTGAGCAAATCATAAAATGTAAATTTCAATAAGTTTCATTTCGAAAAACATCTGCGGGCCCAGATACACAAACCTGATGACCGGTCCCTATGCCAACTACCTCCTTACCAAAACTGATGTCAGAACTGGCAAGGAGTAGCGAGAGTGTCCATTTACGCCATACCGCCTAGGAGCAACGCCACACCACAAAGGATGTTAGACGCCCTCCAGTCCGTACAGCCCCTCCGGAGGTTTAGGAGATCGAAACCCAAGGAAGTCGCTATGCCCCGCTCACTCTCAGGTCATCACACAATATCGAAAACGATTGAAAACAAGCATGGCAATACAATATCAAATCTTCATAATAAATCAATCACAACCATGCATGCAATCACTTTTCATATATAATATACGAAAACCACTAGCCAAAAAGAGTCTAGAATCCCCTACCTGGTATTCCTGGAGTGTGAACCTTTACTCCACAACACTCGGCAAAGACCACCATACTCGAAAACTCGAGATCCAGAGCTCTGTCTGACATTTTAAATAGTAGTTCCTTAAACATCAATTAGGAACTCTTTTCAAAAACTTAGCAAGATCACATGTTCTGTATCTCATAATGATCATATAAGGTGATAGCCAACAGTAGCTAGTTATGAAGACCAAGCTTAGTACAACACACTAAGCCAACCAATAATGGCATACTTAAATCATTCTTTATCTCTAGCTCAAATGAGCATTTGATTTGAACCCAATCTATTTCTTTGTCCACAACAAACTTTATTCTCAATCAGTATGGTAAACCTTTATAAGTAAAGGCATTATCCTTAACTTCAAACCCATTTATCAACTACAGAATTATTAGCAAAGACCCTTAGAAAAATTATACAAGCTCGCATGAGCCAAATTGATTTCCATTAACTTAACCATTCAAGATTCACAACATAACCAAATCTGTTACAAAATTCAAATGGAAACTTAACCCAATTTGGTACCTCATAACGTGATCACCAATTCACAATAGACTCTGTAATCTAAATATACCATATATTTATATGGCTAATCTCACATCCATAATTCACTTGCGTCCAAAAGAAATTGTAGAACAATATTTACTTTAACTCATGACCAAGACCATACCACCATAATTCAATATAAACAAAACCTTTATATTTGAAGAACATGCAACAAGACTCTCACTTCAATTTTCAATAGGATGTCTATTGTATCAAAGCATGTAGTCTTGTTCTAGATTGAGAACTCGAACCTTCTTCTGTTTTCATTAAAAACAAAATAATCAACGATTGAATCAATTGCTTATGGAACCAATTCCAATCAAAAGATACGGACTTACCATTGTTATGGTCTCTCTCTCAATTTCATTCATTCAATCAAAAGGTACCTTTCTTCTTCTGTTCCTTGTCTTGCTTCTCAATCCAAGGAACTCATGACCCATATCAATTCCAGTTTACATCATCACCAGAAACCAAAAGACAAAACCAAAATCCATTATCAATCAAACTTGTTTCTTTAATAATCAAACCTTAAGCACTAAATAGGTTCACAATTACCTCACAACTCCAAGCGGCATGGTCTTCTGCAGCAAGGTCAACAAATGAGGACTAGACCATCGATTCATAGAAAAATAAGAATAGATGGATATTTGCATATAGGGGCTCTACTGTGTGTAGCATGTTTGCCGTGCTCCGTCGCTGCCATAGCCTTGAGCTGACGGTTGGCGTCAAACCATGAACTATATAGTAGCCTCGTCATCTTGTTAATGACATAAACGATACAAGAGAGGAAGAGAGAAAGAGGGTGACCAAGATCGGGAGTTAGTGTTCGTGTCTTCATGAGAGAGGGAGAGAAAACGGGAGAAGCTTCTGGTCACTATGATTAAAGGATTCAAAGCTTATCAATTTATAGCTCATCTATATAAAATTACAATGTTGCCCTCCTTAGGCTCAAACATGTGACCCAAAGTGGATTGGGCTGTTCCAAGCCCACTTCGAAAATAAAAACCTTCGAGCCCAAATAGAATCGAGTATTATATGTCCACAACGGAAATTGTTTACTAGAAGTTATAGGAACTTCACTTTCATATAGCCATAACTTTACAGGGTCTCACAGATCAGAGAAAAAGAGAGAAGATATTTTTGGTTGAAACAGTGGCAGTTTTGTAGATATTTCAGAAAAGATTGGTTTTTTAGGTATTTTGCGTAAAAAAATTGCTGACAGGGCGTGACACGATGCACTGGGCCTGGGCTTATGTCCTTATTTGTTTAAATATGTTGAAATGTGGTTTTTCTATTTTATGTAACTATTTAGGATAGTGGGATGTTATTTTCTATAGGGAAAATGCTCATTTGCACAAAAATAACAAAGTCAGACCCCAATCCAATGAAAAAAAAAGAAGTCAAAAGCCCATTCCAATTAATCTTACGTAAAAGACTATTTTACCCTTATATAATATCTCTCTCACCTCTTCCCCTATCTAAATTATCTCTCACCTCTCCTGATCTAAACTCTCTCTCTCTCTCTCTCTCTCTCTCTCTCTCTCTCTCTCTCTCTCTCTCTCTCTCTCTCTCTCTCTCTCTCTCTCTCTCTCTCTCTCTCTCTCTCTCTCTCTCTCTCCCCAACTCCAGATCGGAGCTCAACTCTCTCTCTCCGTCAAATCTAGATTGGAGATCGATTTCGGCGCCACCTATGTCGGTGTTAAAGGACGTCGTCTCGCGTTGGATGGCAAACATCAGCGCCGGCGACAACAGCAAGGCTCAGTGATCTCCATACATGCTTCACATCGTCATCGGTGAGCTACCTCTGAGCCTTGAGGAGAAAATCCGATGTCCAAGCCACCGAGTTCCAGAAGGCAAAAGCAAAGACGTTTGTGTGATCAAGAGAAGACGACAACGTCAGATCGGCAGCATCGCTAGTCAAGGAGTAAAGATCCAAGGTTGAGGCTGATCATTCCGAGGTCGGTAGCGTCACTCTTCAGTAGTCCAGATCTGTGCCAAATCTAAACTCCAATCTTGCACAGTCGGCGTCGAGTTAGTCTAGGGTCAGCATTGCATCTTCTTTCTACTCCAATTTATGATATTTGAGGCTATAGTAAACCCTAAATTGTTTATTATAAGTTTACTGCCGCCCAGTAAAATCTCAGTAAACTCTGCTCCCTCAATAGAAGTTCATTGCCTCCCCCCCCAATACAACATTTTCCATCATTACTGCCCCTAAATAAGGTTTTATTGACCTCAGTAGAAGTTTATTACTCCCCAGTAAAATCTCAGTAAACTCTGCTCCCTTAGCTCCCTTAGTAGAAGTTCACTGCCCCTCCCAGTAAAACAATTTTCATCATTATTTCCCTTAAATAAGGTTTTATTGACCTCAGTAAAAGTTTACTGCCTTCTAGTAAAATCTTAGTAGAAGTTTATTGCCCTCAGTAAAACATTTTTCATCATTACTGCCCCTTAATTAAACTTTAGCGATGGTGCAGTATACTTCCGGCAAGGTCCAGTGATATTTTATAAATATAAAAAAATCCGACGAGATTCCGGTGACATTTAAAAAAATCCGATGAAATTTCGGCGGCCGGTGACCGAAGTCTCGCGGCCGGTGACTGGAGTCCGGAGTCCGGTGAGGTTCCGACCAAATCTTCTTTCTCTTCCATTTTCTCTCTCTATGCATGTAAGTGGTGAGGGCAAAATAGTCCTAAAATAATATTGTTTGTTAAAACTTTAAGTAAAGATCTGTTCATTTGTTCATTTGTTTGTTCATTTGGGCACAAATAGAGGTACCTTATATTCAAATGAGCTCATAAAAAAGATTGTCATTGAAATAGACAATGAAGAGCTAAAATTAGTATTAAATTGGCATTTTCTCTTTCCTATACATGAAACTCCTAGCTAGCTGGTTCAATTCACATTACACTAAATACCCTAAACTATAACTTTATAAGATTGGCACTCCTTACCCTCTGGAAGCATATATTACACGAAACAAGCAAGTCTCTAGCTCTACTTCATCGTAATGATCGTATGCACCTGCTAAAAGAAAACTAAAAGCTAAAATAAGAGGAACTTGATGCTGTTGAAGCTTGCCTGGTGTTGATGCATCGGAACTGTGCACATATATATGTAGAACAACTAGAGTTGATACCCGCGTCTTGGCGCGGTGTAATATCTACATTATGCATATTCTACATGTATAAGAGCTATCATAAAAATAACATTTATACAACAAAATATCTAGTCTTGTGTTCTACCCAAAATATAAATGCTCCAATTGTTTTGATTTGTACGTATACAAACAAAGCAGAAGAGAAAATGACAAAAATAGTTCCGTGAAACAACAAGGTAATAAATTATCACGGTGATATATTAATATATCTAGATTCTTCTGTTTTGTGAGAAATGTTGAAGCTATTTTGAGAAAAGTCTAGAGAGTGTGAGAAAGATGGAGAAATGTTGGGCGAGAGAGAGAGAGCGAGAAACGGCAGAAAAAAATAAAAAATTATACCTAGAGTTGAAACGAAGGGTAAATACGAAATTACACAGCTCATCAGCAGGGTAAAAAGGTCCACACACTATTCATAGTGCTTATGAACAGTTAACCAAACAATAGTATATAGGCACAAAACGGAACAATAGTGAAAGAGATGGAACGAAATGATGATATTCTCTGAGATGCAAAGACAGAGAGACGGGAGAAATAAAAATAAAGGAGGTCTGAAGAGGTAAGATCGATCCGGAAGATTCAGGAGGCAGAAGAAAAGTCAAAAATGGAGGGCAAAAAATTCTTTACCGAGAGAGAGCCTATCTAAAAAAATCTAAATTACCTGTTTCAGAACCAAAAAAAAAAGTTCACTGTTGTTAGTGAACAGTGTGAAAACACTGTTCACATGCTTATGAACAGTTAACCAACAAATGTATATAGTTAAATTTAGGGAGCCATTCTAATGAGAACTCTTAAGTTAAGGACTAGTTGATGACTTTTCAGTTTATGGTTTAAAAGACCCAATTTTCGATCATATTTTGACATCTCATCCGTTCAGTTTTTAGGTTTCTATGAGTAGATCATTTTTACAAATTTTCACCTAAATTGGTGTTCGTTAAGATAACAAACTAGATCAAATTAATGGACGAACCAAATCTGTCAAATATGAACCGTTCAAGTTCATAATTGATAAATCACACATAAATGTCTTAACAATTTTCAATATAGCTGAAAATTTGAAGAAATGATCTACTCATAAATACCTATAAATTAAACGGTCAAGATGTGGATATAAGATCGAAAGGTGGGATAAGCCGAAAAATCTTCACCAAGTCCTTAACTTAAGGGTCCTCTAGGCTTCTGTTAAATTTATGTTTTTGCTAATGAAGCATTTTCTCATATACGATAGAGATAAAAGAAAAAAGAAATATTTGAATGAAAGTTGCTAGCTAGTTATATCACTATATGTGATGTGTGACAGTCTAGGACGTGAGGACCCCGTCCTGTTCAAATAACAAAGTCAAGGTTAGCTGCTCCTTTAGGACTTGAGAAAAACAGAAGAGTCAGCTCAAAAGCCACATGCCCACAACTGACCTTAGCCAAACATTACCATCATCAATCCTACATTCTACAATGTGCATCAGTTGTATTGAATTATTTGAAGGCGGCTTTTGACTGGTAAGACTACATGCTTTTGAAGTTCAAGATTTTCCCTAAGGACCATTGCTCTGTGAATAGTTCAATCTCCAGCTTCTATTTGGAAAAGGCTACATACTTCTGTGAAAATATATACTAGTATATACACCTCCAGCTCCATTAATCATATTGATTTTCCTCAAGTGAAAGAAACTCTATTATTGGTTCCAGTTCTTATCTGTCAAGTGAATTATATAATATTCACTTCACTGTGCTTCTTTGCTCATCAGCTCTCGTGCTGTACTTGGGTTTCTTGAAATTCAAGGTTCTATCCATGGAAAGATCCAGCTTCGGCCACGCCTTAACTTCAGTAGCTTCCAATCCAAATCTTGGCGACCGGTTTCAGATGCATCACGAATCCACCAACACACTTATCCATCCCAGTGATTCTGAGGAAGCAACTTTCGATATAAATTACTTCAACAATCCAACGCTCAAGTCCATAAGTGATATTCTCCTTGATGGAGATCTGGAAGGAAAGAACTGCATGTTACAGGACAGTTTGGCTCTCCAAGCTGCTGAAAAAACCTTCTACGATGCCCTGTATCCCAAGGATCCTCCTTTCTCCAACCAACTCCCTCTGCCTTGCCAAAACTCTGAGTACTCGCAAAATGATTCCATTCATTCTTCTCTTGTCGAGTCTTTTTCAGATACTCTTACGGTTTCAGATTCTCTTTTCAAGATGAAAAGTCTTGGACAGGCTGGAGAGGCAAGCAAGTTCCGTACAAATGGGAATTTCGATATCAATGACAAGGAGAGATACCAAACAAATGGATTAAAGGGAAAGAAGAATCATCAAAGAGAGGATGAACAGCATCCAGAAGAAGGAAGAAGCAGCAAGCAGTCAGTTGTTTCTGCCGATGACTCCGTGCCTCAAGAAATATTTGATAAGGTGTTACTCTGTCAAGGTGATCATCATGAGGAGTGGGGATCTTGTACGCCTCATTGTTCTACGAAAAGGGAAGGAACAGAGAAGTTGCAGCAAAACAGGCAGTCAAAAGGATCTAAAACAAATCGTTCAAAGCAGCAGAACAAGGATGAGGAAGCAGTAGATTTGACCACCATGCTAAATCAATGTGCACAAGCCGTGGCAAGCTATGACCAAGGAACAGCGAGCGAACTACTCAGGAAGATAAGGCAGCACTCCTCCCCCGATGGCCATGCAACTCAAAGGTTAGCTCACTACTTTGCCAATGGCCTAGAGGCGCGCCTTACTGGTGTCAGAACCCCATCGTTTTCGCCTCTCTTTAGTAGGCACACATCAGCCGCTGAAATCCTACTAGCTTTCGAGGTATTTGCTTCTACATGCCCTTTCATTACGATTTCACGATTCCTTGCCAACAGAACAATCATGAAGCTAGCAAAAAATGAAACAAGGCTTCACATTATTGATTTTGGTATTTCTTATGGTTTCCAATGGCCCTGCCTTATCCAACATCTCTCTGAAAGACCTCACGGACCACCTAAGTTACATATCACAGCAATTGAGCTTCCACAACCTGGTTTCCGACCTACAGAAAGGGTCGAAGAGACCATGCGCCTCCTAGCAAGGTATTGTGCAAAGTTCAATGTGCCGTTTGAGTACAATGTCATGGCTCAAAAATGGGAAACTATCCGGTGTGAGGATCTGAAAATTGACAGAAATGAGCTGGTGGTTGTGAATTGTCTGCACCGGTTAAGGCACATACATGATGAGACGGTGATGGAGAACTCTCCGAGAGATGCTGTCCTGAAGTTGATCAAGAATATAAATCCCAACCTTTTCATTCATGGGGTTATCAATGGGAGACACAATACACCCTTCTTTGCCACACGGTTCAAAGAGGCACTCTTGCACTACTATACCATATTTGATATATTTGAAGCAACCATTCCTCGTGAAGAGAAGCGTCGGATGGTGTTGGAGAGAGATATTCATGGTAAAGACATAATGAATATCATAGCATGCGAGGGAGTGGAAAGGGTTGAAAGGCCTGAGACTTACAAGAAGTGGCAGACCAGGAATGTGAGGGCTGGGTTGAAGCAGCTCCCATTGGACCAGGAGTTGATGAAGAAAGCAAAGAAATTTTCGAAGTTGATGGATTATCATAATGATTTTAGAATTGATGAAGATGGGGATTGGATGCTGCATGGATGGAAAGGACGGATCTTCACGGCTCTTTCATTTTGGAAACCTGCCTAGCTAGGTTCCATGACCTAGAGGCTAGAGTACGTACGTTTCAGTTTCACAATGTTATGTACTTTTGTTTTTTTTTTTTTCTTTTTTTTTTTTTTCTTTTTTTTGAATAATTTTGTCCTATGATGAGAGTTTTCAATAGACAACTAGTTACAATTTTCAGTCTCATTGTACTTGAATATTTTTTTTCAGTACACTCTTTTAACCAGGGGCAGGATTGTTTGTATTGTCTTATTAGCTTTTAGTGATTTATATCTGTATCTTTTCTAGTAATATGGAGTGATATGAGTCTCATCGCATTTGTTCCAAAAATAACAAATAGCAACAATCTGAAGAAGAAGCTATATAGTTACAAACTACGACTAGCATTCTGTCTTCCTCATCTCAAGACACCATGACAGAATCAAACTTGTTTCATAACATCCCCCCGCGATAACTTAGCTTCCAAGTAAACAATTGACATCAAATTCCAAATGAAACCTAAAAGGCATTACTGTTATAGATAAATGGTGCAGTCCCCAAATCTGGTTTTTCTATGACAAATGTATAATGTTTATTAAATTTTGTACAGAATTTGTACAGAGTAAACGAAGAAAAAATAAAGATAGAATAATCAGACTTTCAACAAGGTTACAAAGGCACAAGATGGATATGTACCATAAGTAAACCGAGGAATACAAAAGAATCATCCCACAAACAAACCAAAAAAAATACGAATACTAAGAGGCAAAGTAGCATTAGATTCCCAGAGACACCATCCAACATGAATCCGCTACTGCACCTGAGTACGTGAAAGTACCTTGTTCTACCAAAATTATGGATAACTGACCAACCAGGATTGTTGCCTGGGAAGAAGCAGATAGCCTGATATGAACTAGGGCATGACTCAAGCTTTGCTTTAAAAGATTATAAATCCTAGATCAATCTCTCAGTCACGGAGAAGAGTAGAAATGTATGACCACCTCATTCAGCAGTTATCAAAGTTCACAACACAAGAACAAACTTTGTCCCAAAACAAAAGACAGAGCGATGTCCAACTCCTAAGTAGGCTTCCAAAAAGAAAGAGCCATGATGGTTCTTCCTTTCCATCCCTGCAGCATCCAATGTCCATCTTCATCAACTCTAAAATCATCATGATAACACATGACTTTTGACATAGTCTTCACTTTCTTCAACAGCTTCTGGTCTAATGGTAGCTGCTTGAACCCAGCCCTCACATTCCTGGCCTGCCATTGTCTGTATGTTTCAGGCCTATCAACTCTTTCCAGTCCCTCACACGCTACGACATTAACTACATCTCTACCATATATTGCTTGCTCAAACATAAACCGCTGTTGTCCATCTTCACGAGAGATGGTCGCCTCCAGCATATCAAACAGTGTATAGTAGTGGAGAAGTGCCTCTCTGAATCGTGTGAGAAAGAAGGGAGCATTATATGTCCCATTGACAACACCATGAATGAAAAGGTCTGGACTAATTTTCCTTATCAACTTAAGGACAGCATCTCTTGGACTGTTCACCATCACCGTCTCATCTGGTATGTTCCTTAAACGGTGCATACAATTGACCACAATCAACTCACTTCTGTCAATTTTGATGTCCTCAATTCGGATAGTTTCCCATTTCTGAGCAATGACATTATACTCAAAGGGGACATCAAATCTCTTGGCATATTTTTCCAAGCGACGTCCGGTCTCTTCAACTCTTTCTGTAGGTCGAAAACCTGGTTGGGGCAGCTCAATTGCTGTGATACGAAGCTTAGGAGGTCCACCAGGTCTTTGGGACAGACGTTGAATCAGGCAAGGCCATTGAAATCCATAAGAAATACCAAAATCAATAATGTGAAGCCTTGTTGCATTTTCTGCTAGTTTCATAATTGTTCTGTTGGCAAAGAAGTGTGACATCTTCTTGAAAGGGCAAGCTGTAATAAATACCTGGTATGCTTTCAATATTTCAGCAGCTGATATCTGCACACTTACAAGAGGCGAATACGATGGGGTTTTGGCACCAGCCAAGCGTGTCTGGAGGCCATCAGCAAAGTAATGAGCTAATCTCTGGGTTGCATCACCATGGGGGGTTGAGTGCTGCCTTATCTGCTTGAGTAGTTCACTTGCAGTTCGTTGGTCAAAGTTTGCCACAGCTTGTGCACATTGAGTTAGCATTGTGCACAAATCTACCACTTCACCAATGTTATTCTGTCGCTTTGCCTTTGATCCTTTTGGCTGCTTTTTACGCTGCAACTTCCCATTTCCTTCTGTTTTAAAAGACTCATCATCTGCACAAAGCTCAGACTCATGATTTTCATGAGGACAAAGTAAAACCTTGTCAAACAATTCTTGTGGCTCAAAGTCATCCCCTGTAGCAGCTGACTGCTTGCTGCTCCTCTCTTCTTCTTCTAGAAAATGACTATCCTCCCTCTGATGAGTCTTCTTTCCCTTTGATCCATTTGTAAAGCTGTATCCATCCGCCCCTGACTCAGATGAGACTGGACCTTGAGGCATCAATTGAAACCTATCTAAGTCAACCATTTCAAGTTTCGCATTTGAAAGGAACTTGCTTGCTTCCCCCACCCCTCCAAAATTTCCAAGACTTTGCATCTTAGAAATTGAATCAGAAACCAAAAGAGTATTGGAGAAAGACTCAAACAGAGAAGATTGGACAGGAGAGAACGCCGGATCCCAAACCCAATCTGTCTTGACAGGAAAGGAGCGATTACTGCTTTGGAAACTCTGTGGGGAATCATCATCAGAACTCTCAGAGCTTTGGTGCACAGAACTAGAGGAGGGTTGGTTGGGTAAAGGAGGGTCCTTCTGAACAAGGGCATCATAGAAAGACTTCTCAGCAGTTTGGAGGGCTAAACAGTCATGCAACATGCAGGGCTTACCCTCCAAGTCTTCTTCTAGAAGAATATCACTTATGTACTTGAGTACAGGATGATTGCAGTCATTGATATCAAGACCATCTACCTCTGAGCCCTCATTACTTGAATCACTAGACAGCTCAGATCTGGATGCAGGTAACACCGGATTGGTGGATTCATGATTTACTTTGAACCCATTTACAATTGGATTTGGACAGACAGAAACAGGGCCATGGTCATATTTGAACTCTGGAACAGAATATCTATGAAGGGTATCCATAGGAACAACTAATCTATCAAGATCTATTTGTCAAGAAACCCAACTCAGATATGAAACTGTAACACTAAAGATTAAAGCTTTGGAAAAAAGAAGAGAGAAAAATGAGATACCCAGAAAGAGAGCAAGACTCAGACTTGAGTTGAATCATCAAACAGGTTATTTGCAAGAATGGTAGATATGAACAAACAGAACCTGAATGTAAAGCTCAGATAAGAAAGGATGCAGATTACTTTACCTCTGACTAAAATGAGAGTGGCTGGAGGTTTGGTTTATATATTCAAAGCATGTCAAGCTGAGAAGCTGGGAGAAGAAGCTTGAATTTTCTTAGCAATGAAGCTTCTGGGAAGGTCTTGCCAAATAGGATGCCAATCAGTTTTAGACGTCAGGGTGATCTTGTGGAGCGAGGAGAACCAGAACAAAAAGATGATCTGCCACTCGAGATAAAGTGATAAACTGACAAAGTCAAGTCTACAAATATTTTAACTTTTGGAAAACCATGTCATTTTACAAAAAAAAAAAAAAAAAAGGTTAAGAGTTGAATTGTAATTTTTTTTTTCTTAGAGCAAGATTATGAGAAAAGGACAAGATCTAGAGCACCCATGTATGTAGAGTCAAATTACATCAAATACATTTGTTTTCGAAATAAGGATATATAGTACAACAACCACCACTCTCATGCCTTTATTGTTTAAACAGATTATATAAGAGGAGACATAAAACCGAAACCCCATATTACAATGAATGCAAATTTACCGACTATCCTTATTTGCCCACCCTAATGCCCACACACATACTCTTATGTCATGTGTCATTTTTCATAACCATCTCTAACCATGGTTAGTAATATCAATTATAAAAAATGCATTATGTTTTCATTTTACTTTTAACTTTAACTCCTTTTTGAAAAAAAAAAAAAAACAAGGTAATTATGAAGACTCCTCGTATTAATATAACTCCAAGACTTTTTTCGTCCAAAAAAAAAAAAACTAAACCCGATTAAACCCAGAAGTTTACATAAATCGAAAGAAAAAAAAAACTGTATACCTTAAAATTGAGGTCGACTAGCTACTGTGCCCAAATTCAAATAAAATTGACCCTTAACTCAGACTTTAGGGATGGCCAAAGTAATTGGATGCCCAAACTCCTAACCCACATTATGATTATATCCTTACGGGGGTGCTGTTTCAAAAGGATAATCATGTAGGCTTTCCTTAAACTACTTTCTGCACTTGAAAATTCACTTTCGTTAGATTTGAGGCTTAAGAAGTTAAGATGAGCTTGGGTGTTCTGAAAACTAAAGCAAAAACCTGCGTGGGTAATAAATGAAAAAGACTTTTTGAGATCAACTTAAACAAATAAAAAAGATTAATTTTGAAAGAATTAAAGTTACAAGTAAAATGACAATGGAATGCATCTATTATAATTTTATATTACTAACCAAAAAGACACATGACATAAGAGTAGGTGGGCATTAGGGGGGTCGGTAAATTTGCATCCATATTACGATACACATATATCCATATCAAATACTCTGTTTGCTTTATAATAATTGGGGTTTTTTTGGGGGGGGGGGGGGGGGGGGGTTAGTCTTAATGATCATAATAAATATATCAACATATTAGAACAGAACCTGGTATAAATATATACTTAACTTTACCATGAGTTGGAACAAAATATTAAATTTACATAAAATATGGTATACGCCCACCAACAAAGGCCCAAAGATTGAAGACATGCTCACGACTCTCGGTGCATAGAAGACTTTATATTATAAGAACAATAATAAAAACTAGCCACTTACATTGCATAAAAGACTTTTTGGTATAAAAACTTTAAATTAAGAGGTTGAACAATAGAGTGAGGTAATGAGCCATGAAAAATCCTACTTATGGACGAATAGAGATAACTATGTGGATGCATAGCTTCTTAGATAAAATATGACTACAAAATGATTAACATTGCTAAACATGCTCTACTAATATCAAATTACGGACAAATGATATACAACTTTTTTGACCACCATGTTACATCTATTTTGAAACCTATGATATTGCTATAAAAGTTAGACATCACATGTGAGATGAGATCTAAGTGATTTTGTACGCTGCTCTTTGCCAAAAAGAAATGATGCTGATGGAATTCCTCCGTTTGACTAACGGACCGCAATCACCTTTCCATAGTTGCGTGTCAAATTAAGAGTTTTATGTTAGTCATGGACTAATGGCATTAGTTGGAGACTTGGAGGATACTCTTCTCTTTAATACAAGGCAAGACATATAAACCTTCAGTCAAATATAGTTTTCAAATGAGAAAATATTACTCAACATTATCATATGAACAAGTATAATCATTTGACCATAATAGCTCAAGGGTTACATACATACATGAATTTGTCTTGGCTCTTCGGATAGGACTTTGGATTAGAACAAAGTACACTGCTTCATCTTTGGAACCTAATTATATTATTTAGATCCAACGACTGATGTTGGCATGAAAAGTTGCTGGTGTGAAACTATGCAACTCAAAACCAATTCTATACACCTTGATTCAAATTCTAACTCAATCAATTAAACTTGTGGGTTGTTCTGCTTCCAAATTTAGACCCTTCGTATATTAACAATACAAACCTTACAGTCTTTATAATCACCAAGACTTGAATCAAACACATTAGTTTTCCTTAGCTCCTACCTCAGAAATTAATGTTTGTTCTTCACTTCTTCTGCCTCTTTTTATGTTATAAGAAGTTACAATTTCCCTTCTTTTTTTTTTTTCTGTGCAGATGTCAGGAAATGGCCAGTGAGTTTATACAAGAAAAATTTCACAACTAACATAGTGAAGCAAAAACAGAAACCACCTGTTACACTGATCATAGATAACAGAGAACTTGTTTAGGTGGGTCATTGATCACCCACCTGAACAGGTGGAAATACCAAAATCACAGATTACTTGCCAACAAAGAATGTGTTTGTCCAGAAGCCACCCTGATATCAAGCTTAGTTTGAAATTGAATGACACTGATCTTATATCAGCTCCATTTGACAGAGATGAATGAGTGAATATTAACAATGAACTCATTAAACCATGACAACAGTATCATATACAGGACCATTTTATATGTGAAAGATTACAGCAAAAATTGAGAACCAACAATGAATCCAGATTGTGAAACTCCTACTCGCGTTTCCACAAGGAAAGGGCCATGAGGACTCTTCCTTTCCAACCCTGCAGCATCCATTGCTCATCTTCATCAATCCTAAAATCACTGTGATAATCCATCGACTTTGACATAGTCTTCACCTTCTTCAACAGCTCCTGGTCTAATGGGAGCTGCTTCAGCCCAGCCCTCACATTCCTGACCTGCCACTTCTGATATGTCTCAGGCCTTTCAACTATTTCCAGTCCCTCACATGCCACTACATTCATTATGTCTCTACCATATCCTGCTCTTTCAAAAAACATTCGTTGTTGATCCTCACAAGGAATGGTGGCCTCAAAGACATCAAAGATTGCCTCAAAGTGAGAGAGTGCCTGTTTGAAACGTGTGAGAAAGAAGGGTGAATTATATGCCCCATTGACAACCCCATGAATGAAAATTTCTGGATTGATTTTCCTGATCAACTTTAGGACAGCATCTCTTGGACTCTTCCCCATCATTGTCACATCAGGAACGTGCTTCAACCGGTGTAGACAGTTGACCACAATCAGCTCATTTCTGTCAATTTTAAGATCATCAAATCCTACAGTTTCCCATTTCTGAGCAATGACATGGAACTCAAATGGGACACTAAATCTATCACAATACTTTGCTAAGCGACGACCGGTCTCTTCAATCCTCTCCGTGGGTCTAAAACCTGGTTGGGGAAGCTCAATCGTAGTGATACGGAGATTAGGAGGTCCACCATATCTCTCTGAAAGACATTGGATTAGAGAGGGCCATTGGAAACCATAAGAAGTACCAAAATCAATAATGTGAAGACTTGTCGCTTTTCTTGCTAGTTTCATAATTGTCATATTGGCAAAAAAAATTGGCACAGTCTTGAGAGGGGTTGAAGTGACATACATCTGGTAGCTTTTCAGTATTTCAACAGTTGATATCTGCATACTTGCAATAGGCGAATATGACGGGGTTCTAGCGCCAGCTAAGCGTACCTCAAGGCCATCAGCAAAGTAATGAGCTAATCTCTGGGTTGCATCACCATAGGGAGAAGAGTGCTGCCTGATCTGCTTCAGTAGTTCAACAGCATTTCGTTGGTCATAACTTGCAACAGCTTGGGCGCACTGAGTTAACATTGTGCACAAATCTACTACTTTCTCCTTTTTATTTTGTCTCTTTGAACGCGCTGACTTAGATCCTTTGGGCTGCCTGCTTCCCACATTAGAACAATCATGATGAGAAATAGACTCAGCGGACTCATGATTCACACCTTGAAAGAGCAACGCCTTATCAAACATGTCCTGTGGCTCAGAATCATCAGCACAATATGCAACTGACTGCTTGTTGCTTCTCCATTCTTCTGGACAATGACTATCCTGCCTTTGACGATTTTTCTTTGCCTCTGATCTATATGCTGAGTTGTACCCATCATTCTGTTGCTGAGACGCTGAATTTGATCCTACAAGTGTCTGAGAACCTCGAGGCATTAATTGGTACTTCTCTGCATCAATGATTTTAAAATTTTCAACCAACTTATTTGCTTCCTCCACCCTTCCAGAATCCCCAAGACTATGCAGCTTTGAAAGTGTATCAGTAACCAAAGAGGTATCCGACAGACATTGAACAAGAGAAGATTGCACATGACATGTTTCTGAAGGATCAGCAACCCCGTATGTCTTGCCAAGAATAGCGCCACCATTGCTAAAACAACTATTCCTGTAATCATCCGAGTACTCAAAGCTTTGATGGAGTGTTGTAGAATCCTTTTGATTAAGGACATCATAGAATGATTTCTCTGCAGCTTGGAGGGCCAAACAGTCCTGCAACATACAGGGCTTATCCTCAATGTCTTCTTCAAGAAGAATATCACTTATGTACTTAAGAACAGGATTATTGTAGTCATTACTGTCACCAGAATATCCGTCTGAAGCCGGGTTAAAAGATGTACTAGAATCACTAGGGAGGTCCAAGTTGGTTGGATGGAAAACTGGGTTGACGAGTTCATGATTTACTTCAAACCCATTACCATGATCTGGATAAGAATAGTTTGAAACTGAGCCCTGATCAAATATGAATGATTCCATGGGAACAGAAAAACTCTCAAGAAGTGTATGCATGACACCAACCTATCTTTGCAGAAAGAAATCTCAACTGTCATATGCAATCAACTCATCAGAAGAAGCTTTAGGAAAAACAAAATTGGATATATTAAAAATCTAGAAAAAGAGAGCATGATCTGTACAATATCAACCATGAACATGAACAAAACAAACGAACAATCAATGAATGAAAGCTGAACCAATTCAAGGAAGGAAGAACTAACAAATATTGATTCAGACTTTGTACAATATGACAAACAGGTTACCAACACATAAATAATTCAGAAAAACATTGAATAAAAGCTGAAACATCTCAAGGAATAACTAAGTTACAAGAAATTGGAGAGTAAGTCACACCTGAGGAAAATGTTAATGATCAGACAGTGACTGGATGTGTGTTATTTGCCTTCTTAAACAAAAGCTCGACAGCAATCTTCACAGAAATGAATTAATGATCCTTCATTCTGAGAAGGCATTAAATCTTAATTTTTACCAATCTTAAACTATAATATGTTAGCCTCCACCTTCTAACAAGTCCAGACTATATGGGAGAGAGCCAATCAGTCTGATTGTTGTACAAATCAAGTGGACTATATAAGTATTTAAACATAAAGATGAAATGCACCGGGACAAATGGACAGTCCTAAACTCATGCGTGATTATAATTTTCTGGTGTTACAGTCAAGGCAAACGAATAATAGATGATATAAAAAACCATGATAGCACTCACTGCTGAAGTTTATCATTTAAAAATCATACTACTATTAGTGTATTAGGGAAATGTCAAACATCAAACCACATGGATGCCGGTTCTAAATCAACTTAATTAATAAATAAATGAAAATCCTACCAAGATCAGTGCTCCTGAGTTTTGTTAGATCAGTAATATAGTAAATTTCAAAGTTTAAGAATCAAAAGCCTGTAATTTTGGAGAGAAAAACAATCATATGTGTTCAACATCTGTCGCCACACTATAAAATTAGATGATGTAAACATCCGGTACCAAAAAACAAAGACAAAAGGTGTTCACCATCATGCCAGAGCATTATAGAGGCAATCGAAATTTGGAGGTGCTCATCAGCAATCAGTTGCTCAACTTTGGTGAAGATATATAGTAGAAAAATTTCTTTGCATAATTTCTTTCTGAAAAAGGCTAAATCATCAAGAGGAGCGCACTCAATAGCATATGTGAGGTGATTTCAGTATGAAGGTGAAAGCGAGAACATAGATGGATGACCCAACCATCTCCAACATATCAGAGAGATTTTCAACGTGAACAGAAAAGGCAGCATAGATTCAACAAAGAGTCAAATAACTTCACATTTTTGTCACTGTATCCACTATCTATCATCCAGCGTGATAACCATGAATCACCTAGCTGAATAGGTGGAAAATGCCTTCTCCAACAAAAACTGAAGGTCATCAATTAATTAACTTCCACAGCACAAGAATAATTGGGACTACAACTACATAATGCAATTTGATGTCACTGTTTCTTGTTTCTGAAAATGCAGTCATTCAAAAATTCTCACAGCAGTTTTATAGAAAAATAAAGAAGCTATCAGCCTTGCAATACAAAAACCAAGAACAGAGAGAACTATGAGCAACGCAAATGACAGATGAATAAACCACATAAAAAGCATGTACTATAAATTAAATGAAAAGTCCACTTCTTGAGAATATCTGATAAAACAGATATATAGCTTCCAAGTTTCCAAAAGATTGTACAAAGATTCAGAACATCTAAACCCTTCCATTCCTAAACCTATGGTAAATACAAGGATCAAGGATACAAGTGCCCCACCAAGTATGCCAGTAGGCAATTTTAGTGTAACATTAGCTTTCCATCACAACAGAAGTTCCTATTTTGTTCACTATCTAAGCAGTTTTGTTAGTCATACAACCAACTGCATCTAGACAACTACATATCATATTAGAACCCTATATCTCAGATTGTCATTTATCAGACCAAAAAACCTTCAGATATTGCATCCATTTGAGTTGCCGCAGCCATCTAAGCAAATCATCACCTCCTACTTACGTTCTTCCGCAAGAAGTAAGTACTACCACAATTGATCTGTAAAATATGAAAATATGGTCAGCTTCTTTTTCTCTTGCTGAGTCGGTCAAATAATTCAAATTTATCACTACCGGTGACCAACTTTATAGTATAGAAGCGGAACATCTTCATACATAAGAAAAAGGAATACAAAGATGCAAGAGGAAATAATACCTCTGAACTGGTAACTTGACATCCTTTTCATCTCCAGTCTCACAGAATAACAAACTTCCAAAAAGAAATGATTTGTAAGACTCTTATGCAGGCACCCAACAAGAAGAAGCATAGACAATTCGGCCTTTCCATCCTTGAAGCATCCAATTACTATCTTGATCAATTGTGAAATCTTTGTGGTACCATTCCTTCACCTTATCCCTAAACACCTTCACTAACTCTTGGTCCAATGGCAAAAGCTGTAAACCAGCCCTTTGACAGCGTACTTGCCACTGCTTGTATGTCTCGGCCCTCTCAACCCTCTCTATCCCCTCACATGCTATCACATTCATGGCCTCTCGGCCATAGAACTCTGCTTCAAACATCAACCTCTGTGGATTGTCACGGGGTATATTAACATCAAACACATCATACAAGGCAGAGAAGTGGAAGAGAGCCTCCCGAAATCGAGTGACAAAGAATGGGGCATTGTAGGCACCATTAATAATAGTATGAACAAAAATATCTGGTTTCAAACTCCTGATTAGCTTTAGAACAGAATCTCTTGGACAATTCACTTCAACTGTCTCATCCAGTAGGTTTTTGAACCGTAACATACAATTCACAGCAAGCACCTCATTCCTCTCAACCTTGAGGTCCTCTACTTTGATGGACTCCCAATTTTGCGAAGCTATCGCATTAAACTCAAAAGGAACCTTAAAGCGCTCACAATATTTTGCCAAGCGTCTTCCAGTCTCTTCGATCCACTCTGCTGGGCGAAATCCAGGTTGGGGAACCTCTATCCCTGTAATTCGTAGCTTGGGAGGTCCACCAGGTCTCATTGAAAGCTTGTGGATAAGGATTGGCCACTGAAAACCATACAGGATACCAAAATCCACAATATGGAGGGTAGTTGCTTTCTCAGCCATCTTAAAAATCATCTTGTTTTTGAAGAAAATTGACATCCTTTTAAAAGGGCAAGATGCAAGACTGACTTGGTAAGATTTCAAAATCTCAACAGCCGATGTCTTTTTGGAAGCAAGGGAAGTATAAAAAATCTGGGTTCCAGTGCCAGTACCAGCCATTCGTGCCTCCAGGCCATTTGCAAAGAAATGAGCCAACCTCTGAGATCCATCGCCAAAAGGAGAAGAATGCTGCCTAATTTGCTTTAGTAGTTCGGTAGAGGTCCTATAATCATTGACAGACACAGCTTGTGCACAGAGAATCAGGAGATTTCTTAAATCCACAGTTTCCTTCTTCTTGCCTTGTTTCTTAGCACGAGCCTTCCCACCTTCACCATTTGATGCCAGTGGCTGTCCATTTGGCTGTAAGTTTTTGCTTTCTTCATTCTTCACATCTACATTGTCGCCACATGAACCACATGAAGACTGATTACCCCCGTCCGTACAAAGCAAGACCTTGTCAAACAACTCAGATAATTCCTCCTCCTCCTCCTCCATCTCCTCCTTAAAAACTGCAGACTGCTTGCTACTCCTCCCTTCAGAATCCACATCTTCTCGCTCGTGATTCTTCTTTCCTTTTGACCCATTAGGTGACTTCTTCCTTTCCATTGACCCATTCGGTGAGTTCCTCCTTCCCCTTCGCTTACTAGGTGAGGTCTTCCTCTCACTCTTTTCCTTCTTGACGACAACAGTTGAAGCATGTCCTTTCACTTCTGAAGACACACTACTGCTTTCCAAATCAATAACCAATGGATTAACTTTAGGAAGGAACTTACTAGCTTCCTCTACCCCTCTCTGAAACTGCAAGACAGATTCACTATCTGTAAATATATTCTGAGCCAGAAACTGATTCACAGAAGCTTCCAACATCCCATCACCAAAGGTAGACAGGCTATTTGTCAGAGGAAGAGACGGTTGCGAATTGGAATTGGAAGTGGAATGGTTCACACTGTCACTAGAAAGAGAGGTTTGTGAAAAAGATGGCTTCTGCTCTCCAGATTCACCACGCGACTGATAATCAGCCGAGTTGCTACTGCCAGTACTAGGACTACTACTACTAGCATTGAAATCACTACTGCTTCCGGCAAAATAATCATCAGGGCTCTCAACTTTTTGGTCAACATAAAGCGGTTGCCGGTTGGGTTGATCAACATAAAGTGTTTGCTGTTGTTGTTGTGGTTGTTGTTGTTGCTGATTTGGTGAGAATGGATACTGTTGGCCAAGAACATCAAAGAAAGATTTCTCGGTGACACGAAGGCCCAATGGATCATGGAACATGATAGGCATTTGCTCTACGTTCTCCTCTAGAAGCATCTGGTTTACATACTTGAACACAGTTTCAGAGAAGTCAATATCATCAGAGGAAGGAGAGTCCACTCCAGGGCTCACAGTAGTAGGACCAGAAAATGAGCCTCCATTAGGATTAAATGACTCTCCCTCTGTGCTAACACTAATTGGAGGAACAAGATTACCGGATTCCGGTTCCGGTGGAATTGAAAACTGATTGCTCAGAAAATCAAGATCTGGAGAGAGCTGGTTAAATTGGTACTGATTTGAGATGTCTGGGAATTGAGATGAATTGGGTAACATGGGCTCGAAATCAATGTCGTTCATGAAATCAGGGAGTCCAGTGTAAGTTGGATCCATATTCACAAACAATCAAAATGATTCTGGGTAAAACCCTAAACCCCCAAAATCATAAAGGTGACTAAACCCTAGAATTGAAATCTAGCACACAAAATCGAAACAACCCCACAATGGAAGAAAAGGCATAAACTTTTCCATACCCATCAACACTAGATTAAACCCAAGTTGACCAACCTTAAGAATTTCATCAATCTTTCACTACAAGCAAAAGGGTTCAAGTCAAAGATTAGATTTTTAAGCAAAGAACGAACCTTTAGTGAAGAGAAAGACAAACCAAGCTGAAGGGCTGGCGTACCTTGAAGAAAAGCTTTGAGATTTGAGAAGGAAAAGGGTCATGGACTCGAAGAAAAGCTTTGGGACTGTGGTAGTGCTATTTATAATGAGCTGAGGGTGGTGAAGTTTCTTGGAAGTCAGATATTTGTGGAGACGAAAATGGATGTGTCGGTCTAGGAAGCCAGGGAGTCATCCATTTTTAGAAATTATAAACCTAGTGTCCAAGTCTGTCTTTCATTGAAACTTTGTTTGGTCTGATCTGGTGATGCAAAATGTTACTCTAAAAATGGATTTTTTTCTCTTCTGCTCTTTTACCAATTGTGACAAACTCAAGCTTCCTATTGTTTTGAAAATACATTGTGATTTCAAGCTAATTGAGAGGTCGATTTACTCGATTAGTGATTTCATATACATCTTGGGCACGTTTACTTACTTGGAATAAATTTCGTCAGGAATAGAAGAATAAAGGAATGAGAGACAGAATAGAATAGTATGTGGAGAGTTTAATTTTATGGGAAAATGCCCAAATGCCCAAAAACAGGGATTTTAATGTCCACTTCAATGTAAATCTTTTATGTTAGTCATTTCAATGATTCTTATGCAAAAGATATTATTACCCTCTATAGAATTAAACCCATACAAATCTCATCTTTTTCTCTTTCTCTCTCTCTCTCTCCTCTCTCTCTCTCTCTCTCTCTCTCTCTCTCTCTCTCTCTCTCTCTCTCTCTCTCTCTCTCTCTCTCTCTCACAGATCCTTCGTCGGCGACCTCATCCTCGCCTCCACCATCTCCGGCGACCTCTTCCGTTGAGGGACGTCTGTCCGCTACATCCTGATGAGCGCACCGCTCTCCTCCGACCTCCTCTCGTCTCTAGGCGCTCGTCGGTCACCGCTGGTCTCTCGCCGCTCGTCGGTCGAGGCTTATCTCTCAGCGCTTGTCGGTCAGCACTCGGCTGTCGTCGGTCTTCTCTCAGCGCTTGGCGCTCGGCGGTCTTCTCGGCGCTCAGCGGTCATCGGTCTTCTCTTGACGCTCGGCGGTCGTCGGTCTTCTCTCGGCGCTCGGCCTCCATAGCCAGATCAAAGGCGTCGGGTGCGTGGTGAGGGAGGTGAAGCAGTTTTGATGAGGGAGGAGTAGGTACGGTGAGGGAAGGCACATGGTAAGGGAGTAGATCCGGTGTGTGAGGGTGCATTGGTCTACGGTAGGTGTAGTTGTATTTTTGTAGCTGATAGGTAACTTGATTATTTGTGTTATAGTTTTGATTGATTATTGGTGGTGAATAACTCGATTATGTTCTGGTATTTCTTCTTTTCTATTACAATAAGTTGATTATTGGGGGTCAGTAACTGATTATTAGAGGTTAATAACACGATTATTAAGGGTCAGTTACTGGTTGTCAGTAACTGGTCAATAACTGGTTACTGACACCCAGTAACTAGTTACTGGGGGTCAGAAACTAGTTACTAAGTGTCAGTAACTAGTGAGTAACTAGTTACTAGGGGTCAGTAACTGGTTATTAGGGGTCATTAACTGGTCAGTAACTGGGTGTCAGTAACTGGTCAATAACTGGTTACTAACACCCAGTAACCAGTTACTGGGGGTTAGAAACTGGTTACTAGGTGTTAGTAATTGGTGAGTAACTGGTTACTAGGGGTCAGTAACTGGTTATTAAGGGTCATTAACTGGTCAGTAACTGGTTATTGGGGGTCAGTAACTAGTTACAGGAGAAATTCCGATGACCGGAGTCCGGCGGCCGGTGACAAGAGTTCGGTGAGATTCCGGCCAAGTATTCTCTCTTTTATTTTCTCTCTCTATGCATATGTAAGAGGTGATGACAAAATAGTCTTAAAATAATATGGTTTGTTAAGACTTTAGTAAAGATTTGTGCATTTGGGCATAAAGATTTGTGCATTTGGACATAAAAAAGGTCACCTTATATTGAAATGGGCTAATGAAAAAGATTTTCATTAGAATGAGAAATAAATGGTTTAAATTAGTACTAAATGGGCATTTTCCCTAATTTCATTGAGTTGTTTACTTACCATGAAATTAGACTAACAATATAACTAATTACAGTTTTGATTACTAAAATACTGGGGGTTACATATTAATAATTTAATATAGAGGTTACGTGTGTGCTTGTATATATTGCAATCTCGTCTCTTTTATCATCATTTATCAAAATCATTTGGTCCTAGTAGTATTAGTATTTTGAGTTGTATATCAAACAACAAGATGCAAGGGTTGAACAACAAAATTAAGATATCATACTTATTATTCTTCTACATATAAAATTAAACAACTTCCGTAAATAGCATATTATTAGTATCTAAAAAAGAATAATAAAAAAATTGATCACTAGCATTAGTATCTAAAAAAAACTAAAAAACTTTCACATTATTATTAGCATATTAAAACTAATAGAGGGTATTATAGATATAAAAGTTGATTCCTGATGATATCATTTATAAACCCGCCTCCCTCCTTGAAATTACAATTTCGGGTTATTAAGGAATCAATTCTTGGTTAGGTGGTGGGACCCACATCTATTCTGATTCCATTATGTGTAACGAATAACAATCATTCAATCATTTTTTAATTCTATTTCAAGTAAGTAACCGTGCCCCTTGATTAAAGATATAACCGATTCTTGTGGAGCTGGTAAATTGGTTAAAGTGAATTAGTTTCTCTCATTGTAAATGTGATGGGGTGTCACACATACATTTTTACCAACTCAATCACCTATAGGGGTTAAGTTGAAACTCTTTTCTTTTATTTGTACCCAACTGTGCCACTGTGTTCACTTTGTTTCTTTCTATGTTGCATGGACACGGACACAGACACGGCGACACAGCAAATCCCAAAAACTTAAGTTCCGACACGGCTTGGACACGGTAAATATATAATATTTTACTATATTTTTAATATATATAAAACACTAAAAACATAAAATAAAATATATTATAATAATTTATTTGGTTATTTTGTTGTTCTTTGTGTGAGGAACACTCACGCCGCCATGCAACTTCTCCCTCTTTCTCTTTGTTTCTGACGCAAAATCCCTCTTCCTCTGTATATATTTGACTAAACCCACCCAAATTCTATCCGACTCTTCTTCTTTTTGATACTGAAAACAATCCACTTCTTCTTCTTCACTCTTAAATCAAAATTCAGTTTTGATTTCAAAATCGAAAATCATATGGAGCATCGTCTCTCTCACCACATGCTCCTCTCTCTTTTGTTTGCAATCTTGTCTTTGAAGCACCGATCGGCGATCAAATTTGCTTCCAGGCTCTGGCCATGAGGTTGACCATGTTCGTCGACGCTAACGCATCGAGCCACGGTCATTTTGGTATCCTAAACTCGTCGTTCGACCCGAGAACTTGATCTGGCAAGGACCAAAGCTTGGTCTAGCAGAACCACTCGTCTGCGTTTTGAACTCGCCGTTTAAACCAAATGGGGCTAGTTCATTTTCGTCTCCGTTCTTTTGTTCATTTGCGTTCTTTTCTCTTTTGATTGTGTGCGACCTCTTCACAACTACTTCCCATTTATGTTTTAGGTTTTGGTTTCATTTTTCTTTCTTTTCTTCTTTTTTTTCTTTGTTAAAAATTTGAAAAATAATAACGTGGCGTGTCGGAGATGGCATGTTGGGCCGGTCAACGTGTCGGAAAAGTCAACTTTTCCGGACATGCCACGTGCGTGTCGGTGTGTCGGGAGTGTTGGACACTCCGACACTCCACATGGGTGGGTGGAGTGTCCGTGCAACATAGGTTTCTTTACACCTGAGGGATTCATGTAGAGAAAGAGATAACTACTCAAAAACAAGTTTATGTAAAAATGTTACATATGTAGTAGTGATCTTTTTATTGTGTCACCACTGTTTGATAGCAAATAAAGTTGTTATTAGAATAGTTATTTTTGCCGGTTGGTGTTTGTTAAAAAATCTATTATTTATGGCATTGTCTGATAATAATTTAGGAATATCCTTAGGTGCTTATTGTAACTTGGGGTTTGAGAATTACCTCTTGTATTCGATGAAAGGCAGTCATGCCACCTGAGGCTATGAACAGCTGAGCGAGGTTGACTCTTCAACCTTTTGACACAGTCAAACCCAGCTGAAGCTACCGATAAGACTCAGAGCCACCGGTTTCTCTAGGTAGCTTGATCACCAAGCCAGAAAGCCTATCTGCGAGAGACTATCACTACGGTTCCATTTCATATTCGTGAAGAACAAGAATGGATCTTCTGGTATTAATCTCAGGTTATTGTTACCTAATCCATTGTTTTAATGCCCTTTCACACCACGATTAGTACTGTATAAAACATATAATTTACAGAGTCAGACTCAGAGAGCATGTGAGGTGATCAGGTTGGAATATTAGAGCTGGACAATAATCCTAAACACACACTGGTCTGAACCTTTCATACTTTTGATTAACTAATCAGAAGAAAACAGCTGCTTTAATATATTTTCTGCATTTTGGAACCATCAAGAAATGGGAATCTGATGATCTCTTATGCGTTTGTTTCTTCAGCCTCAAGAATGCGAAATCAAAGCTGCTGCCCTATCATGATCAGTTTTATTCTAACAAGGAGGAAAAATTATGAACATCCGTGATCCTTTTATATTTATAATGTCAATTCCTATTATGATTTCTTTTCTCTTTAAATAGAAAATAGCATTCCTCTATACATGCAGAAGTTCAAAGAGAGGAAAAGAAAAAAAAAAANAAAAAAAACTTAAAGCAGGACTCCTATGCAGGCACCCAACCAAGAAGAAGCATAGATAATTCG
>NC_020493.1:18835261-18839919 GCF_000184155.1 Fragaria vesca subsp. vesca | reverse complement strand
CAATCAAATTGGTTCTGGGTAAAACCCTGAACCCCCAAGATCCTAAAGGTGACTAAAAGTACTAAACCTTGAATTGAAATCTAACACACAAAATCAAAACAACCCCCACCATGGTGGAAAAGGCATAAGCTTCCCGTACCCATTAACATCAAATCAATATGAAACCTCAATAACCTCAAGAACACATGAAGCAAACTGGCTGAAGTCCAAGATCAATTTAGAAGCAAAGAAGGAAACTTTACTGGAGAGGAAGACAAACCAAGCTGAAGGGGTGGCGTACCTGGAAGAAAAGCTTTGAGATTTGGGAAGGGAAAGGATCATGGACTGGAGGAGAACCAAACCCAGCTCGGTGTGGTAGTGCTATATATAAGCTATGTGACGAAGTTTCGTGGAACTCAGGTATTTGAGAGACGAAAAAATGGGAGGTGGCGGAACTCATGTGTCAGTCAGTCAAGGAAGCTGTGGAGTCATCCATTTGGAAAAAAGGTACCGGGCAAACCAGTCGCTCTGTCTTTCATGAAGATCTTGATTGGTCTGGTCGCTGCTCTCTTATTTGTTGGCAAGAAAGCTCTTCGGTATCTATTTCTGTATTGATTTAGATGATAAGTTTTTTTGTATTTATATATGCTGTTTGTAAGCCGTTTAGACCATCTCTTACTATAGGCTAAAATATAGGCTAAAAAGCCAAATTTAGCCTATAGTTACTCTCACCATAAGCCAAATTACAATTCTCAAGACAAAAAATTTAGCTTGACTTATTTTGTAAGCCAAATTTGGCTTATGGGTTTGGTAGGCTAAAACTAAGTATTATTCTATTTAACTTTAAATATTGTTATTCTAATTTATACTAGCATCTAAATTAAAAATTTGTTACTAACAAAATTTTATATCATCGCGATGATCTCGACGAGATCTTTCATATGAGCCCCATATTGAATATATTTATATAAAATCTTTTTCATGGCTAATTATTGAATTAAACAAATATATAACAAAAGAAAAAAAAAATGGCTTTACCTTAGGATTTGGCTTATGGTGAGAGAATTTGATAAGCTAAAAAAAGATTCTACAAAATATTCTTGTTTTGTAAGCTAAATTTGGCTTGAAATTTGGCTTACGGTGGGAGATGCTCTTAGACATTGGGATTCTTCTCTCAATGAATATATTTCATTTACCAAAAAAAAAAAAAAAAAAATCTTGCTTGGTCTGATGATGCACGAGTTTGACTCAAAAACCTTGGATTTATTGGCCTCCTTTTACTTGTCTCTTCTTTTTCTTTGCCGCGTGACACGAACTTAAACTTAAAAAGTAAAACTTTTTAGGTGAAAATGGAGTGAGTAAATGGTTTTCTCATTTTGTCAAAAAAAAACTTGTGCAATGTGATCATCAATGTTCTAAAAAACGCTAGGCGTTAGTCGGGTGGACAGCTAACGTCTAGCGCCCAGAGGATTAATCGGGCCGCCTAGGCGGTTTTGTATTTTCCATATTTTTTATTTTTTAATAGTAAATTGTTGAAGGAGAAAAGATAACGAGAATAACGATCTACTCATTCATTGATAGAAAGACTTATTTATAGGTATTACATAGAGTCTCCCGAATGATCTAGAAGTTCTATTAATTGTAATCTATTCTAATAAGAAAACCGAATTAACCAATTCTACATGTATTAGGGCAAGACACATAACAAAAGGACGAAAATATAATTTTCTTAAACATAAATAAAATATAAAAATAAATTTATAGAATGCATTATAATGTTTCAAAATAGCAAATATCTTCAAAAATAAATAAAATGGTCAACTACTATGGTCTTAGAAATAAAATAAAAAACAATTTGAGATAAACAAATTAGATTCTTATGATGTCTTTTGTAGGTCTTTTGCGTTTAGAAGACTGTTATCGAGGTCGTCTTTGCGTTTTGAGTTTAGATAGGAATACTTCGATACGGAAGAGAGGAAATGTTCGAGAAATGTTTGGAATCTCTCTTAGATGGAAGCCAATGATGCCATGCCACAAGAGGCTATGAACAAATGAGGTCAGACTCTCCAACCGTTTGACACAGTCAAACCCAGCTGCGGTGCTGAAGCTACCGATAAGTCTCAGAGCCACCGGTTTCTCTAGAAAGCTTGATCACCAAGCCAGAAAGGCCTCTATCAGTGAAAGACTAGTATCACTACGAGTCCATTTGGTATTTCGTGAAGAACAAGAATGGTTCTTCTGGTAACCTCTTGCTTTTTTTAACCAGTCCATTGCTTAATCCCCTTTCACACCATGATTAGTACTGTAACTATTTAACTAACATAAAATTAACAGAGTCAAAGAACATGTGAGCTAATCAGGTTAGAATATTAGAGCTGGATAATATTATAATTTATCAAACACTGTGGTCTGAAGTCTGAACCGATCATACTTTTGATTAACTTAATGAGGGATGCCCTAATTATTCAACCAGAACAAAACCGGTGCTGTAATATCCTTTTCTGCATTTGAAATTACGTCAAGAGATGGGAATCTGATGATCTCTAATGTGTTTGTGTCTTTGGCCTCGAGAATTTGAGACCAAAGCTGCGACCCCATCATGATCAGTTTAATTCAAACAAGGAGGAAAAAAAAAATTGAGCACCACGATCCTTTCTGGATACAGTCCATTCTTTTAGATTTAAATAGGTAAACAATGATTTTTAAAAAGAAGGCGTAGCCAATATATTGATATCTTAAATTAGAAATGGTCATTACATATCCCTCATTACCGACATATTTAGGTGGATAAAGGTATGTGGTAGTTGCACATATGAGATTATTTTTAGCACTTTTATTTTGGCTCCTTAGTTATTTTAGAGAGCGTGTTTAGCTTTTTCGGACATCTTAGAGCATCTTTAACAATGTTAGCTATTTTTAAGTTAAATTTTAGACAAATTAGCTAAAATGTCATTTTGGCTAGCCACTTTAGAAATGTGGCTGCATCAATGTTCTCTATTTTAGCTAGCATTACATCAACATTATTCTTCAAATAGAAATTAAATAGTTTAAATATATTTATATATCACATAAAATATCTTACAAGGAATGTATTAAATTATAGCTAGCCTCATCTGAGTCATCTCGCTCTATATATTTAGCTAGCGAGATAACTAAAAGTTATAATAGCTAAACTTTGGCTAGTCTGTTGGAGCTACCGAAAAAAAAACTAAAACACGCTCTCTAAAATAGCTAAAAGCTAAAAGCTAAAATAGAGAGTCTGTTAAAGTTGCTCTTAGGAGCTCCAGCAGGTAACCAAAATTTAACTATTATAACTTGAGTGCGGCTATTGGGACCTCCAGATTTGCTCAGTATACCTCCACATGTTTTGACTTATTGGATTACAAATATAACCTCATATAAAATGACAGTAATAGACATTGAATTTCACAACAACAAAAAAATTGTAATCATATATATTATTATTCTTCCCTTTTTCTTGTTCAAATTAACGATACAAAACCCTAAACCTGAGTGTAACCGTTGCTTAAAAAACTACTACACCTAATGAAAGAATCTCCATTACCGAAGACACAATCCTCTGTTTCAAAACCTTCAGAGAAGGTATCTTTTCAATACTAATATAATTTTTGTTTTGATTCATGATATGTTCTTCTTTTTCTTCCTCTTGATTTTCGTTTAGTTTAGAAAACGTCTTCTTCGTAATCTTCTTCTTGGTCTTCTTCTTCCTCGTCTTGTTCTTCTTCTTGTGAATGAATCTTCTCCTCGAGGACATGCTTCATGGAGTGGTGGTCAACAAGATTGGCCTTCTTAGGGTTTTTCTTCTAGGTCAAAGGTTTTTGGGTGCATATGGATAATATTTTATAGCTTTTTTTTTCCTGGAACATTAATCTGAAACTGTTATCGTTATTCTACAAGAGAAAGGTCTTACTTTAATAGTTATTTGAATGAATCTTTTCCTCGAGGACTTGCTTCATGGAGTGGTGGTCGACGAGATTGGTCTTCTTGGGGTTTTCTCTAGGTTAAAGGTTTCTGGGTGCATATCATTAATTTATGTATTTTATTGTTTTGCAATTGACTGTGAAAACGATTCATGATTTGAATAAATTTTTTTTTAAATTGTTGTCATCGAAAAATCGTTCTTACAACTTGATCAAATGATAGAGGTTAATGATATTCTATGCAAAAATAAAAATAAAAAAATCAAGGAATTGAGGTTGACAAAGAGGTTGTCATGAAAAAAGAAAGAGTGCGGCTATTGGGACCTCCAAATTTGCTTACCAGACCTCACTCTATTGTGAATTATTAAATGACATATGCATCCTCATACACAATGACTATTAAGGACAATAATTATATAAAAAAATATATATATTTATTCTCTTTGGACTTTCCAATTCAATAATAATTGATTCTATTCTTTATTGTTTTCCTTATATATTTTTGTTTTCCAATTTCTTTTTATTAAAGCATACATATAGTTTATAATCAATATCGATCATGTGACATAAAACTTTGTATTATCATACATGTTGAACGCATATACTTGCAAGATGCATAAATTTTTTATATGAAAAAAAAATTAATATATAGCTATTATAGAAAATATATATTTATTGAAATAGTTTATTATGAGGTACAAAATAGAGATCAAATTATTCAAAAGAAAAAAGAAAAAG